>NC_079379.1:17499275-17631775 GCF_021018895.1 Seriola aureovittata
TCTAAGTTTCGGGATGTGCAACTGGAGCGTTGCACCCACATAGAAAGCAAACCCCCACCGACACACATATAAGCACGCAACCACAGTAGGTCTACATGCCACACATAGACATTACAAACATGCAATCACGAAATCTATGAACACACATAATGTTCATCCTTTAGCATCAAACCAGGGGATTTCCTACTCAAATATTGTATAGCCTATTTATTACTCATCAAGCCTCTTTGAAAGAAAACCACTCTTAAAGTTTTATGCTCATGGACACGGATGCTGAGCTTTAACCCTGTAGTTTAACATCATAGGAGACTTCGGCTATAAAAAGTCACTGTATGTCACATATACTGTATGTGCTGAACGGAAATGTGTCAGACGTTGCTGTGTGGGTTGCTCCCATGTTGAGGAGTAAGAATTATCCATGTTTCTCACATCATCTTCCAATGTATTACTGTTGTTGACTAATCTGGTTTATGTTAATCACGTTTTAGCTCCAATGCTCCAATCGAAAATTTTTATTCAATAATGGATGAATTGACTTTGTTTTACGGTCGATCGTAGTGACAAACCCACAGAGAATTATCAACAAACTCTGCCGTGTGCGTCACTGTTTTGGGTCATTTTCACTGATAAGCGTCATTTCTCGGCCCGTAGCAGTCGGCTGTTGGCTCTGTTTAGTGTGGGCAGTCAGACAAGGTTAGTAGCTAGCTAGCACACAACACAACAAAGACTAAAACACAACAATGTAGGCAAAGGTAAACTCACAGACTTGCACTTGACTGTCATCAGGCAGCTGTTGTTAAGCTGTATCAGATATAATGACGACATGTGGGTGTTTGCCCTCTACAGATTCTTTTATTGAAGTGTCAGCACTGTCAGCTCAAAGCTTTTGTGTAGCTACTATTTTCTGTCACTGACTGTTTACATTCGTTGTTTGTGCAGACAGCTTAACAATGTTTTTAAAAGTGACTTAGTGGGGATTGTCTACCTGGAGGTGTGAGTGTCGGTGTGTGCAACTGTGAATCTGTCTGCCTCTAATTTATGTGCTGAAACGCAGACAGGGAAACACCTGACTTGACTTGGAGACGCTGGACGTCAAGGCAGCCGCTGATGAGAGATCCCACGTCAAAATTCATGCTTTGCGCTAATGAATGGTTTTGCTCTCAAAGACAACCAGCGACTGAAAGTGTGGAAATCCCCCTCAGCTGCTGACAGACAGTTGTCAGAGGCCTCAGATTAATGAAGGAGTCTCTCAGTCAGCCGATTCCCAAAGGCCGACACAGCTCATTCCCGAGGCGAACGTGGCCTTTAAGTAGTTAGAGGATATATGTTTACACAGGAACTGTGAACTAACAAATACATGTGCTTGCAAATAATTTGTTATTTTTCACAGTCATAGCACATCAGCTGTTCTTTGTGCCTATAGTGTTTATTATGTAATATTTTATTCTGCAAGCCAGAGCTCTGTTGCTCGACACTATTTTGCGTCCTAGGTGGATTGGATTTTCCGGTATTATTATGTATCTGCATCATATGTGAGTTAAGCATCTGTATCACATCACTCTCTGTGAAGGATGTTGTGATAATGAAGAGCACGGAGGAAAGAACGGTTGAGTGTTTCATTTCATTTCACTTCATTTTTCAATGAAAAACATCACCAGGGACATTTGATGACGGCAACCGTGGAAAAACAACAACCTCTTAATAACTCCCAGCACTAACATAAGAAGGAGCCAAAACTGAGCTGCAGAAGGGTCAAAGGGTTGATGTCAGCTGGCAAACATAGCTTATGAGAGAATTTAGTAAGTCAGTAAAGTAATTCAGTTTGTTCATATCACTTACTTTCTCCAATGAAGATAGCAGTGATCAGCTGATAAATCATGTCCTTTTCTGTGAACACACCTCTGTGTTTCAAATCATGTGCAGGTGATTTCTATCAGTCACTGTGTGTCCTTATTGCCAGCACTTCTGGAATTTCATTTCTGCCTGTGAAAATGAAGATGAGTCAACATGGAAACATTCAGAGAGAACTATTTTTTTCCAGCTTAACCAGAACAAATCCACCTACAACTCTTCAATACACTCCTCAGTGGTAAATTCAAAGGGGAAAGCAGGTCAGGAGAGCTGGATCTGGTTGGGCATTGTGGTGACAGTTGTGGGTACGTATTCAATCTGCAGGCTAACCGGACTGACTGTGCAGAATATATTTAATGTGTACTGACAGTTTGAAAATCAACAACTGTCTGAACAATATCCTGGTTTCCCAAATCCCACTCATTAGAGGAATCCTGACTTGATTCGATGACGTGCCATCTGTTTATCTATCGTACATGTACATTAATTCAGAAAAAACTTTCCTCTTCTACTTCCACTTCTTTCTCTCTGTCTATGTTCTGTGTGTGTGTGTGTGTGTGTGTGTGTGTGTGTGTGTGTGTGTGTGTGTACCCGCAGGGCAGAAAGAGGTTTGTGACAGGCTTTGACAGGTACGGCATGGTGGCAAACCTCCCAGCTGTCAAACAAACAGACAAACCAAAGAAACCAGAGATAAAGAAAAGAGTGCCGATGCAAGGAGAGTGACGGACCGATGAGCTGAGAATCCTGGGATGGGTACATAGAAATGAATGAAAGACAAAACATTAGAATAATAAATTATCCTCAGCCACTCCCCATATTCCTCTTCCCTCCATCCCACCTCTTATTTCTTTGCTTCCCTTTTCCTGTATGATTCCTCGCTTAGCTTTCTCATCTGTCAACACCTGGCTGTCACCTGGACAAATGGTAAAATTGCACCACCCGGTTGCATTGCACAAGCAAATCCAAATACACCTCAAGTGCTGTGAGTGTTGTAAACCTGCCTGAGCATGAGGGAAGTTGATCTGTGAGTGCAAAGAGCTGCTTCCAAGTATGAACATGCAGTCGGAAGATATGCAGACACAAGAGTCAGAGTCAAGAAGAGAGTTTGGAAAAAGAAATTTGGAGGAAATCACAGAATGAGGAAAATCAGGGAAAAGTAATGCAGCTTGGAGGGTGTGGGCAAGTAAGAGAGAGAGAGATCTTTGTGTGTGTGCGTGTGTTTTGTGTGTGCGTTCTGTTTCCTTGATGAAAGGCTGTTGACGGTTTAGTTGGAGTGTGCTGTCAGGGCCTGTCACCTTGACAACCAGGCCTGTATTTCACTCAGTCGCTAAAGAGAGAGACCGAGAGAGGCCCCTGGCTTCTAACCCCCTGTCAAACCAATGTATACACTCACACACACACACAAACTCTCTCTCACACACACAGCAAATTCATCCTCCCTATTCATTTAGCTCACCCGGTCGCAATTCATTTCACAGAAATTACACAACCTGTATACTGAAACCCTCCACTGTGCATGAACATGTGTGAGTGTGTGTGTGTGTGTGACTGCAGTAGCTCACCTGGCATGTGAGGTGAAAACAGGAACACGAGGTCATGGGAAACAGCTTTCTTTGTGTGTTTGTGTGTTGTGAGGCACACAGGTGTGTTTTGCCTTATACCAAAGCATGTGAGCGTCATGTCGGCTGAGCTATTTTGTACTTCAAATCTGTCACCATAACTCAGCAGAAAAGAAGTCGCGATCACAGCGGAAGCCACAACAACGTCACCTGCGCACAAAAGACAGGATGGACAGATGAATGAATAAGGGATGCGCAGAAAAGTAGATGAGTGTGTAGCTTGAAAGATGGATGGTCTAATGGACGGATGATTTAAGTGACAAGAGAAATGACAGATGCTTCTGGATAAATGGATGGATTGACAGACAGAGGGATGGGCAGACATATGAAGTGACAAAAAAAGGGGAAGAAAAAAAAATGAAAGCAACAGATACATTATCTCTCAGGCAACAGCAGAAAGAAGACATCATGTTTAACCAGTGAGTGACGAAAACAATGACCACCAAATCTGACTGATTGCTCTGAAAGTGATTTATTTTTACACATTTTATGGCTCAACCTGAGGCCTGAAGTGTTGACAGCTTCTGAAGAAAAAGAGAAGCAGCATCTAAACAAGTCTCGGCGCTCCGTCTCTGAGTGGACTTCCGATTTCCTCCGCTTGACTGGACGGGCAGAAAGGCAGGATAGGATAAGGGGTTGGGTGGGAGTGGGGGGTGGGGGGCTGGCATTCCCTTGCTTCCTCTCAATAGAGCCATCTGACACTGAAAAGGGTAGATTCCCTCTCTCCCTGCTTCGACCCGTCACATCTATCAATGCAGCGGCTGACGAGAAAGCAAACACAGAGCTCTCAGAGGCTCAAACACATAGGGAGGGGGGTGTGGGGGTGCGGAAATTTGACTAATACATCTGTACTTCATAATTATGTTGCATGGCTCCAACCCTCAAAAGGCTTTTTGACAGTGTCTTGCTGTGAGTGCTGATGTCTTGCTATTTATGTCTCTGGTGTTTCCCATTTGTTTTAGCTGTTGTCTTGGTTTGCTGTCTTTTGTCATTTGAGACAAAGTGTCTTGTAGAGGCTGCGATATTAATCAGTTGTTGTGCATATTAAGTGCGGATCCAGCACACAACAGTCACATCACATAGAGACACCAAGCAGTATTTCATTTCTGGCTTGTAACTGTCAACACATACAACCATTTAAATTTTATATACACAAAAAAATTTACTCATGAATACAATTAAAGGACAACTCCAGTATGAATAGAAATTTTGTATTTTACACGCCTGCAAAGTTTATTCCAGCGCACGTCCTTCCCCATCTAAATTGCTTTTCAAAGTAAAGACGTTTTTGTGGACCTGCGTACTGCATTTGTTTATCTTATCTTGGTTGGAATTAACAGAGGTTTATATATAAAACTTGAATTATAGTTCAGTTTAAAAGTAGAACTGATTTTACACATCCATATTTCTCAGAAAAAGTTGGTATAAAGTCTTCTATGGCTCCGCAGGGAGTTGCATGAAATGATGTCACTTGAGTCAGTCGGGGCTGAAAACTACAAGTTTGAAAATGGAAAAAAATCTAGGGGTGTGGTGATAAAAAGAAGTAGTTTTACCAGACATCCATAGCCTGCTCCTTATCTCTGCTCAAGGCTACATTAGCCGCTACTAGCATAACATATTCTTCTACTTTTTTCTGTGAAATATGTTTATAGGAGCGTCCAAAGTCGGATTCACCAAACTCCCATAACTACACAAACTTGCTCGTTTCAGATTGGTGAATACCGCCTGTTCATGAGGAGCTGTGTATTTGTGAGATTTGATCATAATCAATACCTCTAAAATTGCCATAGAAGACTGCCTGTTCTGCTTTGTTTGTGGGAACGATTCATCTACAGACTACAGAACAGTACACTACTGTACTACTAGAAAACCCACAACTATTAGAAAATGTTAGTAGTAGTCAGCCAAGACAAGAAGATGCCTCCTCGCTACTTCTTCAGGGCAGATTAGATGCTACAGTGACTCGCTAATGGAAAGTGATGAAATGGGCCAAGCGGGCCGGGGCTAGCTGGTTAGCATGCTAACCTCAGTAGAAGAAAAGAAGTGATAAACATAGAAGCAAAACAAAAGGGTTGCTCTCCACTGCTGGAGACAGCTCTTGGAGAGTAAAAGAATGAAGTTTGATGCTGAACTCGCAACATTTGTTAAACAGCTGTTTATGCTAACGTAGGTTATGTAGCAATAGCAAAACTCCTTTAGCCTAAGTGTTTATTTGCTCAATTCAATGAAGTCAAACAAGTGAATTTTACCCCTATCTAGACCAATGGAGAATTTCACTAGTACCTGAGAGGAAAGGACAAGCACTATAAAATTGGTGAATGCCACAAATTCTCTTAAATCACTTGTGCGTGCTGAATGTGTTTGTGCAATTTGATAAGGCAATGTCAGAGCATTTTTTGCAAAATGTAACCACACGTCATGCTATGGAAAAACTTAAGCTGGCGTAAAAACCAACTCATCAGCTTTGGTTGTTTGTATTTTTTCCAACAAGTTTTCAATGCCAGAGATTGATGAGAGCAAAGACGACGTGAACAAGTTGAAGAGTGACTAAGTAATGCGCTTCTTTTCAGTATCAAACATCAAACAAACACATCTTATCTGCCATCACCACTCTCTATCACAGTGAATCAAGAAACATAAATACAGTGACTGAATAGTCTATTCAGCAAACCTGCCACTTAACCAGAAATCAAAACCATCACCCTAGGTAGCTTACGTCAAGTATAAATGCAGCAGAAGGTGTTGGCTTTTGGCTGAAATTTTTACTTTAGATAAGAAAACAGGGAAATGCCGTATTTATCTTTAAACAAAGTAAAAGTAAGATGTCCCTCCTGTCGTGGCTGCAGTGTTATTATATGTCTGCTCTAATGTCAAACAGTGTCTGGAACTTCACTAAAAATATAAACATTTATAGCTTGATATTTAGCTTTGCAAAATGTTATCATCAGTGTCTCATTCACAGAGATGAATTGCCTTTCCTAACCAATAAAGTTTCAGTGTTTCTCTCCACATTAAAGTATGAGGCAGCAGTGAAAATCTTTAAAAAATGAAGTTAAGCCACTCAGAGGTCTTTTTGTAGTTCCCTGCTACAATACTTAAATAGGAATGCATGAGAACTTTGGATATTGATTGTTAGTTTTGGTGCATGCATGTAAATGCCTAATGAGTCACTGATTGTGGTGTATGTGCAGCCGAATACAGTAGCTACAGTAAATTAAAGTGGCTGTAGTCTAAATCTCCTTAAGAAAGGCAAACAGCAGCAATATTTGTTGTTCAAAGGTCAGAGGTCATGAAAATTCTCAGGTTTAGGGTTAGTCTTTTGGTATCAGATCCAAAAAACGTCATGCTTTTTATTTGTTATGATTCCTTATAAAATGATACAAACTACAAACTCTTCCGTACCAACAGCACATTTGTGGGAGAGATAAAGTTTTACTACCCACTTACAGTTTATGGGCTTTGGCTTTGCAGAGCAGTTTTGCTTCCCTCGGGGGTTATTCAGGATTATTCTGATTTACTGTTTGTTTAGAGCGACATCTGCCAACGATATTGTATAAAACCAGTTTAGATGCAATTCTCTTTGGATGCAGGGACGGATTCATTCTTTGCAAGGTGTAAATCACAGTTGTAGCTACAGCTATCATTTTTAACTGAGAACCGGAAAACATATTTTTTCTCTTTGCTCATAGATAGATGTGGAGCAGGCAGGACTTGTCACTTGTCAGTCAATGAGCTTGATGTCGAAATTGTTCCAAATGCACATATGCAAATAATCATCTCCCCTCCTTTTTCTTCTTTCCTTTTCACAGACAAAACAGACAAACACAGAAAAACCGCACCCTGAAGAAAAGTAGACGCTTTGGACTTGTTGAATTGTGCGGTTATAGTAAAGCTTTGTGAGTTTCTCTCATGTCACTCTTCACCTCACAGCTGTGGGACAAGAGGTGTTGAAAACTTAAAAGATACAGTATAATCTCACACACACACACACACACACACACACACACACACACACACACAAAAACACCTACAATCTAGCACATACACACACACTGTAGGTATACACAAGCTCAAGTTTGTGCACTCTGTGACACACGTCTGCTGACCCTTCAGTCTCATCCACACGCACGCACACACACCCATTCAGGTCTCTCATTCATTAATCTTCATTTCAACACACACTCTGGCCGCCGTCAGCACATATGCTCCCAACAATCACTTGGCACTGTGCACTCTCTCTCTCCCACACAGACACACACACACACACACACACACATGGACAAACACACAAACAAGCTCTCGGAGGGTGAGATCTGATTGCTGACACCGATATCAGATCCCCTCCTGCTGCTGAGCTGTCCATCTGGCTGCCCGATCAGAAGACAGAGTGGGGTCCTCACAGTGGGGCTCCTGTCACTGTGCATTAGGAGAGGGCTGACGGCAGATCCGAGCTGACATTGTGGATAATATTGGCATCAACAGAATCCTTTGGTGCTGGTATCACATTGGGATTACAGTGGAACATGATGACATCTGAGGTGGCCAGGTCGAGTCGTTTCGAGGGCACAGCATTCTCTGATGATCCGATTGATCTTTTCCTGGATTTTGCAGGAGTTTGGGCCACGTTCAGGGAACGAATCCACGTGGGGTGTGTGAGCTATAAGTGGATAAACTTTGAGAAGCTGGGATGCCCTAGTTTTAGCCTTGATGTCTGAAACTACACTTGACAAGAAGTGCTAGTTTATTCTTTTCCATCTGATTTCTGTGGTCTGATCATGGAGTTTTACTGAATCAAATCCAGACCTCATGAAACATGTCATGTTGGTAAAAAAAAAAAAAAAAAATCATCTAGCCCACACAGATGGGGTGCCAATCCACTCAATTTTTACAATGTTGTTTACAAAGATCTCCAAATAATGGAAGCCCTGCGTTTGTTTGAATTCTGTCTCTGTAACAGGGATGACTGAATCCAGCCCTCTCCAGCTCTGATTCACTACAACAGAGACAAATAAACCCCAAGCTTGCGTTTGGCCAAGCAAATCAGTACTGTTGAATGATTCAATCCCACCGTTTATTATGGTTTTTACGCCATGCATTCCAAATGAAGGCCTGAGCACGAACAGGCATGTAGGAAAAACCAGGCACTTATGCTTTGTATATTTCCCTCTCTTCCACTTCTGTAGCTCCCTCAATAAGCCTCTTGTTCTGAAAGATAAATTTAACTTTTTCGTCTTAGCACTGTTATAAATGCAAACAATGCTTGAAAAAAAAAATCATAAAAACTGCACCCCTTTGTTTTTACATCACTGGCTGTTCATTCACAAATTGTACTGAACAGAGGCGGCTGTGTGGGCTGTCGTATTTTACGCCAGTGTCCCCAGCTGTGACTTGGCTGTCAGTGAGACATTTGGGGTGCTGGCTGGGGGCGACAGGAAGGTTTAGGTGTTGTAATCAAACTCCCTTTATTCCCCCCAGGCTCGTTACAACGCTCAAATTCTGCACTAATTGGCCTTCGAGTCTCATGGCAGCCAGGGACCCGGTCTGCCCGGATCCCCTGGAGAGAGACGAGAGGAGGGGAGTTTTATTATTTTCAATTTGCAACAATATATAACCTTTAAGTTGATTTTCTGGGCTCCTACAAAGGCATGCATCATGTGAAATGTCGCTGTAGAAGCAGCAAATACAACCGACTCTTATTATTGTGGTTCAAGTGTAAAAACACACATTGATTTGAAAATTTATTGCCATGAAGCATGCTGCTTTCAGTCAACAAAACTTACTGACTCAGGGGTTAAACGTTTGCTTTGCTGTCATGTTCAGAATAACGAATAATGTGTGTTTTCATGTGAGTTTTCTCAAGGATATTGCAGATGGATTTTGAAACTAAATGGATTCCGACATGCCCAGGTACTAAAGATAATGAAGTGTAACACATAAAACTGGGTGATGCAACTGCGGTTTTTCAATAATTGGAACTGGAAGATAAACAATCTTCCTTTATCTGCTCTTCTATCTCTGTAACCATCCCCTCCCTCGTCTGCTCGCCTTCAATCTCCCTCGTTCCCAGAGAGCCTCCCTTTCCCAGGTTTATGGCTCGCGGTTCTTTGAATGTGGAACCATTACCCCAAAGAGCAACAAACTGATCCGCGGTCACACTTTATAAGCTGTCAGCTGAACCGTGCTCCTCTGCCGACAGGTGAGGAATGTTTTCATTCACCTCTCTGCCTCTCTGTGGGTGTCTCACACTCACACACACACACACACATACACGCAGTTAAACGCATCTTTTTTTCTGCACCTGGGCTCAGCACTTTAAAGATGAAAGGAAAAGGGACAGCAGAAAGCAGAAGATGAGAGGTGGAGGAGAGAGGGAAATGTGATCCATCATCAGACGGGTCTTCCTTTTCGCCCCCACCCCCATCTCACCCCCGTCTGTCCTGTGGGGTGTCCCTCAAAGCAGCCTTGAGGCCTTATCCACCTTTTATTGCCTTTTATCCTCCAAATTACATGACAAAAGACGTTTATCCATCATCTCCTGAATGACACGTGTAAGCGTTTACTCACCTCACACCAGTAGGACAACAGCGTTTGTCTGTGCTTTCCAAAACCGTTACAGTTCACTGTTGGAAAAGTAAATCAGTCTTATGATCTGACAACACCATGGTTAAGGTTTGGTTAGGTTTGGGACGCCATAGAATTTAGTTCGGTCTAGGGAAAGGTTTGAAATGACTAGTTTGCTGGAACCACTTTGGAGTTTGAAGTTTGAAGCTTGAACCTCGGCAAAAATAAATGACCTTCCCTGATTTAGTTTTTTCCAGACAACTAATACGCCTTATTAGCTCTCTGTGTTGATCCGTATTAACTGTGAATTTGTTTGTGTCTGTGTGGCTGATTAGTGCATGTTTGATGAAGGCTAAGGTTTCTCTTTCTGACTCGCTGCCCACCCAGCAGTCATCATGGGTAGCTGCTAACGGAAGAGAAGGATTGTGGGAAAACACGGGGGCCTGGGGTTGGCGTGTCAGCATCGCTCAGCCTCCCTTGGCCTTGTTGCCAGTCTACACACACACACACACACACACACACACACACACACACACACACACACACACACACACACACATATGAATGTCCCAGCCATCAGCTTGTATGTGGCATCAGAGCTCTGACAAAGACAAGCTGGCCCAGCAGTCTCAATTTTAACAAGCTCCAGCTGAGGTTGGACATAGGCCACTGTGAGTGTGTGTATAAGTGTGTGTGTGTGTGTGTGTGTGTATGCTGGTACCCAGAGTGACACAAGGCAGCCTGTATATGTGTCTACTCCTTCATTTCCTGCTCCTGTGAGGCAGACTTTCCTCTTACAGAACATGGCAGCTCACCGTTGGGAGGCAAATGTTCCTGTTGTGAGCATGTCTCTGTGTGTGTGTGCGTGCACGTGTGTGTGTGTGTGTGTGTGTGTGGTGTGTGTGTGTGTGTGTATGTGTGTGTGTTCTCTTACCAGTGGGAATGAAAAGTCACGCATACAAAAAGGAATCAATCGCACTTGTTGCTGATTGAGCCACAGCTCCAGCCCCTTGCTCTCCTACCTCTGCCTCTTCTCCCTCCTCCTCCGCCTCCTCCTCCTCCTCCTCCTCCTCGAGCTCTCCTCAGCTGTGAGTGATTAAGTTGAGCCAGAGGGGCGGGTGGTGGTGGTGGTGGTGGAGGTGGAGGTGGAGGGGTAAGAGGAATGGACAGGGTACTCACTCACTGGCTGAGTAATGGCTTCCAGAGACCCCCGACTCCCTGGCTCTGTGCAGCACGAGGGCTAATCAGGAGTGACGGCTCGGCCCGTTTGGACAGTGTAAAGGCAGCCCCGCTCCTGTCAGGCACAGACATGGACAGCAACCCCACCCCCACCCCACCTCAAACCCTCTCTCTTCACCACAGGACCCCCACCACCAGGCTGCTAGTCCCTGCCACAAGCATCTGACAGGGAAACGTTGGGTAAAGAAGGAGGAGATGATGAACAGAGAGAAGAGGGAAGGCAGAAATGAGAGAATAATTCAAGCAGATTTGAGGTTGAGAAAGAGAAAAGGCAGCCAAAGAATAGCGCACAGGGAGATACATGCAAGGCCTATGTACAGTGGGCTGGTTTCATGTTTTTACGTGCTTGTGTGTCAGGCTGACTGTGTGTGTTTAATGGAACCTCTGAGCAGCTGGGGAAGCCCATCATGTTCATTTAACAGTACAGATCTCAAGCAAAAGCAATACTGAGCTTACAGTGGGTGTGTGTGTGTGTGTGTGTGTGTCAGCGTGCGTACACACACCGTACTTGTGTGTTTGCGAAGGGTTACGATGCGGTCTGCTGATTCGTGCTGTTTCCACGGTGATTGGTTTCCATCACGCGTCCGAGGGCTAAACCATCGACAGCGCTCCCTCCTTCCCGGCGACCCGACTTCTTTTCATTTTTCAATTTCACTTTCATCAACCACTGCCGCCTGTTTTTTTCATTTTTCTATTTCCAGCCGATGACAGAAAGTGTGTGAAGTGTGAAATTAGAAAGAGCGTGTGTAAATAATGGCGTGTAACACGGGGAACACACACGTGAACCAATGCGTACGAACACACACGTAAGCTATTGCATAAGCCAAGAGACAAAACTCATTACCTTCAAACTGAGCAATGGGAAAAAATGAACTCAATAAATAGACTTGCCACCAAATGACATAATTGCGAACAGAGGATAGTGGGCATTCTTCTTATTTGATTTTATCAACAGGGAATTCAGAATATTGTGCAAAACATGTAAAAAAGAGGCCTATGCTACTTTAAGGCACGGACTGAGACATTTGAACAGAGTTTGAGTGTGCTATTTCGTCCTTTTGGGGTCTCTCTGTGAAGGAGCCCCTGTTCTGTGTTGCTCTTTGGCACACACACACACACACACACACACACACACACACACACACACACACACACACACACACACACAAATACACATTTTGTCCCCCCACCTGGGTTTAACTGTCTGACAGAGTGAGATGTTGGCGCGGTGGAGGGTTTGAGAAGGAGGTCAGGGGCGCAAGGGCAGTCAGGTCCCTCAGACGTCCATCAAAATGACAGGTACCCCTGCCTTAAAACTCCCTGACCCACCCCAAAACCTACTTTCCCTCCTTTTTGCAGACACACACACATACACATGTGGAAACACACACACACACACACACACACACACACACACACACACACACACACACACTGAAATACCAGGCCTAAAAAGTAGCCCCGCAGCGAAGGAGACCAGCTCTCCGCAATTAGGACATTCTGCGGCCATGAAATCATTCTGAAAATTAGCTCCAGGAAGTGAGAGGAGGGAGACAGAGTCCTAAAGACAGACAAAAAGTAAGGGAAAAAAATGAGAGTGAAAGAAAAAGGGTGAAGTTAGGGGAGGAAGAAAGTGTTCTGGATCTCCTCAGCAGTCAAACGGACGGGCCACATGTGCTGGCAAGACACGAACGAAAGAATTTAGAATTATCTCAGATAATGACGGCTGTTAAGATTAACAATTAATCCTCTGGCCCCATGACATGTTAGATTTGGATCTGGGGAAATGACTCTAAGAGGTGTGAAAGGGCTCCAACAAGGACTCAGTCAGCTAAAATACTGTGTGTGTGTGTGTGTGTGTGTGTGTGTGTGTGTGTGTGTGTGTGTGTGTGTGTGTGTGTGTTTGTGTGTGTGCTCGTGTGCCTCCGGTTGCTGACAGTGTCCAGGCGCCAGGTCCTGACAGGAGAAGGAACCAAGGTTCGGATCCCGGCTCACGACTGAAGAGACCTGCTCTATGTTCTCCATTCGTCCTCCAGTTAGCTACAACAACGTCTGTTCTATTTTCTGCAGATCTGCAGCACTCCTGTCACCCCCGCTTTACCCCGCTTTGACCTTCTGCCATTACACAAACAGCATCTGCCAGCGATCAGCCCCCGACAAGCCCTAAGTATCACTGGGACAGCATAACCCAGTGCCACCCTAACCCTGAGGCCATGCTGTCTCCTAAGCTAAGCATTTAAGAGATAGACTCAGGGATCACTTGCTGCTGGCCAATTCTGCTAACTTTAGAATAAATGGATGTGTGTCTAAGTGTGTGTGTGTGTGCGTTTGAGCCCAGCTGTGGGTTGTTAGTAGCGAACTCAGCTCAGTAGGGAAGGGGCACCAGATGGTTGGCGAGATGGAACGAGTGAGAGTTGAAAGGAAGAGGTGTAAATCGCAATTAGAGAAGACGAAGAAAAGCCTTCGGAATGGGGAAATTGCCGAGCACAGCGCAGACATGATCTAAAGCTGAACTTTTCCATCGCCTTGATCAAGTAGTATCCTGCCGAGACACAAAAACGCTAACATCAAAATAGACACACAGTTGCTATGTAATCAATACACAGCAGCTTCATAAACTGAGGCAGTGTCTGTGCCCACATGTGGGTGTGTGTGCGTGTGTGTGTGTGAGCGGGGTGTGTGCCCCACTCATGCATCACTGCAACTGTGCAAATGAAAACACATCCTGCATAAATCTCTACCCTGACATGTTCTACAAACTCCTGATTTTTCCCATGTACTTGTCCTCATCTGTGGAGGCAAATTGGGAGCACATGCTGTTGCAAGACCTTGTATCGTTACAGCAGCACATGTTTTTCCCGACATGGGGATGCTCTGACAGTCGAGTGAGGATCACGCGATCGGCTGAGCTGCTAATCAAGCGATGGGAGAGGTTGGGAATTCCTTGGGAGGCAGACAATGGAGGCAGCGGGGTGTTTTTGTGGTATCCGGAGCAGCAGGCATTGGGAAATCAAGTTCAGCTGAACAGCCACACACACACACACACACACACACACACACACACACACACACACACACACACACCATTATTTAACAAACATTTGGCAAGAGAAGTACCCATCTTGATTAAAGGCTGCACGCTTGTGTGATGTATGTTTCTGCTGATGACATGTTTCTTTCAGCGTGTATGGACGTGTTAACTTTTCTTCTGTGTGAACTTGCTTATGTGTGTGTGTGTGTGTGTGTGTGTGTGTGTGTGTGTTAGTATTAGTGTGCATGTCCCCTGTCTGATTAGCAGCTATTTCTTTCAGGTGTCCCTCATTCCTCCTGCTCTTTAATCAGAGTTGAGGCCCCTGTCGTAGCCGGAAGGAAACCCTGTTCTAGGAAGTGCCTGTCTGATACTGTGCAGCTGGCCTCGCTGTGGCCTCAGCGCCAATCGGACATCTATTCTTCTAAGGAAAAGGAAAACTGCCATTCCCATCCTCCGTCTTTCCCAAATCCCGTTACTGTAGAGTCCTGTGCTGAATGGGAGGTGTGGTCTCCAGTGTGTTTGTTTGGAGCTCAGTAATTGACACGTTGTTGATGGACATGACAGAAATACAGTCAATGACTCAACACCCCTGCATAAAATTTTCTAAGGAATGTTCTTTTTTTTTTTTTTTTTTTTTTTTTTTTAAAACAAGTCAAACTCAAGTTGAATCTGAAGTGCACCATGGGTCAGTGAGCCCTCACTCAGGCGCTGAGTGATGATGTCATACTTCGGAAACCACCGCTGGGACAGCAGAAGGAAAATAAGAGCTATAGCATGAAAGGAGGGGAAAAGACAGAGATTGGAGGCGACGGTTGTGATGTGAAAGAGCGTTTCTGGGCGCCGTGGCTAAGAGTGTGCAGTGCGGTTGCTGGCCGACTGAGGGGTTTTAATAAACAGCCTGTTGAAACATGACAGGAATATTGGGTGAAATCATGGTTGTTTTACTGTGATGAATGCAGCGACTCCCTGGACATGGGAGACAAAGCAGATCAGGACAGGGTAAGAGCACGGATGTCGGTTTATATGATTGTCAGTGGTGACACATTTAGTTCCACTACATTTCCACAAACTAGTGTCTTCATGTCTGACTAACAAAGAATCTTATAATTCTCATACCACCAAATAAGAGCTCGCTTTTGTCTACGAGTGACCGGTGAGCGTTCTTCACTCGAAGTGCTCATCGGATTGTCGACCAGCATCTGAAACCCTCTACTACCACACAAGTCGGAATTGTGTCAATATTTGCTCCTTCCATCATTTTTCCTATGTGAAATGAGTGCAACACTGTGAATCGCTTATAAAAGAGACTGTCCAAAAGTGTGTTATTCCCATTTAAACAATCACTGCATCTTGCCCCTCTCTACAACATCAGGCTTTTCACTTTCGCCTTTGAGTATGAACGCAGGGGACAGCTGTAAACACTGTTGTCCTCAGCTGAGCTCTGGGTTTATTGGCTCCAAACAGCCAAAATCCCAACTGTACATATGATTGTGCATGTGGAGTGAGAGAAGTCAAACCTGAAGAAATGAAATTCTTTCTGATATCATCCTTTAGGCCACTCTCATTGTTTCCTTTTTGTTTCTAAAAATGCCTGCACTGGAATCATGAAGCCTTGGAATAAAACATTTTTATTACTCAAGTTGAAACAACTCACACAGATGCATCTTTGGCTCAGTTCACGTCATTTAGAGTCAGTCGAGTGTTTGAGTCCACTTGTGTTTTTCAATTGACAATTTGCAATCACACCACCTCCAGAATTGGCTCTGCTCACTCTGACCACACCATCGGGGTCTCAGTAGGATTACACAACAGATTCCACAGTGTAGGTGTCTCGGCCAAGCGAATGCTGCAACCATGGAAAACAGAACAAAACAGGGTATATCAACCCCCCCACCCCCCACCCCCATGGCATTCAGTGTTTTCAAAGGCAATTTGGAGGACAGAGAGGATGCTGATGCGAGCAGAAAGCAGCCTTGCCTACCCTGATCTCTCAGCAGACGTATTATGCTGCTGTTAGGGTGAAGGGTGAGAGGTTAGAGGCTATGGGGAGGGTGTGGGGCTGCAGAGGGTGGGGGCTTGCCGCTGGATGACGGCCCTCTCCCTCATCCGCACACCAGCTGCCCCTGACGCATGCATACGCACGCACATCTCCATGCGTAAGCACACTCTACACATTAACCCACTCAACCTCTGTCCCTCACAGCTCCAGTCACTTCTCCCTATTTTCAACAAAGATTTTTTCACTGTTTGTTGCCAGTGTTATTCACGTCTTTTTTCATGCAGGCGCCTCATGTCTTTACCACATTTGTCCTTCAGTCACGGTGCGACATCCACTCAGTCCGCTGCTCTCCCTACGATGGCTGACGCATTATATTAAACGAGCACCGGTCCATGTTTGATGATGATGCCACACTCAACCAGAATGGCGGTGCGACCGCTGGGCATCATGGAGCTGCAGCGTCTAGCAAACTGCAACCAACGGGTGCTGAAAGGCTGTGAGAGGTACAGGCCTGTGGGGCAGATGTTAAACACACTGTGACTGAGGGGAGACAGAGCGAGAGACAGGGCTACTGTCAGAGCCTGACCGCAGCACAAAACTGACAAAAACATACAGTACCTGCCACGGAGAGTGAGAGGATGGAGGACGGAGAAATGATTTTGTTGTTTTAATGAGAATGAGTTCATCTTTCAAGATCAGGCCTCACAGTGTGAAAACATCTGCACACTGAATCAACTATAATCAAGCTGTGATCAAAGATCTCACATCTCTGGGAAAGGAATTGCATATATTGTATAGAAAGGACATATTCCTGATTCCTTTCCCGGTGGAGCGATGTAGGTCTGAGCCGTCAAGGTGATGGAAATGAGCACAGGCGCTGATCCGTGGGCCTGATGGACACGTGTGCTGGCCCGTGAGCGCTCCGAAGATCTCCCCTTCTCCTCCTCCCTCTCCCTCTCTGTCATCTCTCCGTCTCTCCCATGGTTTCCTCCCATGGTTTATTATTACGGTATAATCGCTTCCATCTGCCTGTCAAGCCACCGGGTAGACCAAGATCAGGAACAAAAGACAGTGAGAGCGAGTTAGAAAAAGAGGGCAGGAGGGATTTTTCTCTCCAATACAAACACATCTCCTCCCTCCCCTCTCCTCCACTCAAAGTCCCTTGTCAGACCAAGTCAAAATGCTGCAGAGTCACTTTTCGCTTTCTGTCCGGGATATTATAATTCAGCATGACTTCTGGACAGTTTCATGCACAATTAGGAATTCAGCGGCTCTGGGCAAGAAAATGTGATTCAAATTAGCGCTGTATTACATTACTGTTTACTTATGATCTCTCCTGCCATATCACACCCTCTCAGTTTCTCTTTGAGGCCGTCTTGTGTGTGTGTTTGAATGCATGAATGCACTTACACACATGATGTACACACTTACCCAGCAGGAATTTATTCCAGTTTGGATTCTTATAAGCTTGCTGCATTGTCGGGGAATTTGTGGCTTAACAACATAAACACATAAGAACTTGTTGTGTAGTTCAGCTCCCAAATCACACGGCAATGACCGGTAGCAATCAGCTGTGTTACAAACGAATACGTTTGATGTGCACATCTCGGGTCAGCGGAGGGGCGAGGGAATACTCACTCACAAACCACACAGGACCCCCAGTCCTCTGATCTCGAATCAGATTAGCCCATCGCTCCAATTACAGACAATCAAAGCCAATTAAATCCAATTATGACCAATTATGGATAATTAGAATGCCCCGGAGATTGATAGCTCAGAGAGATGGGGCAGCAGGCTGTCAGTTTGAAGAACCCGTGATACTCATCGTTTTTTGTTTTGTTTTTTTTTTCTGTCGCTCTCTCACTCCATCTCTGTCCAAAACATAGCGCTGGATCTTTTCAAAGAGACTTCAAAAAGACTTCACGATAACAAGGCAACCTAAAAATACATAAATAACACAGGACTAAGTCTCCCATTTTGCTTGCCCATCTGCGTTCTCTTCTCCACTGCCTCCAAATTATGAAGGTTCCCACAGAAAACTGAAACACTGAAATGAATGACCACCAATCTGCAGTGCGCCGTTACCGCTGCCAGTTCAAGATGGTTTTCCTTTGCTGCTTTTCTAAGACGTGTGACCACTTTGATTGTCAGCCATTTACCACAAAACAATCCGCTCTTTCGACAGTTGGGTATTTTGGTAATGTGGTTTGCAAGAGGAGGAAAAGACCTGCTTTTATTCCCGACTCCAGATCATTTCAAGAGTAATGTTCTTAAAAATATCAAATGCCATACCCTTGTATTTTCTGGGGTTTCCCTATATGGTGAATGTTTTCGCAATAGTTCAAGCCTTCTCACTGGGTTCTATGGAATGTCTATGGGTTGTGTTATTGTATGGATTTTAGTTTCGGACTGCCAGTGTGCTGATGTTTGACTTGGGTTGATATGAAGTATATGGACACATATTTCCATCTTTTAGACATTTCACAGACATGGGGAAATGTGGAAAATGAAGCTGGTCTTCAGGTTAAACTCAAGCCGACATTCTTGAGCTGCACAGGTCCATTGCCTTCGTCTGTCAAACCGCGGGGCTCCTGTCAGTCAAAAGGTCAACCTCTGACCACGTCCCGTCCCGCCTCTTGTTATCGTTCAGTCCACTTAAGGTAGTTATAGCATGGCCTTTCATTTCAACAATTCTGTTTTCCATTCCAGAGAGCAATTGATGTTATCGTTTTGATTAAAATCACTGCACAGATATTCGGCTCTAATGGCTGACAGAGAATAATGAGGCCCGTTCCAGAAAAAGTCCAGCCAAGATAAAGTGCATAAAGTGCGGAGCATAGTCTTTTGCTGTTTTGAGCATTTTGAGATTGAAATAATTACTACAAAATACTCACATAAAAGCTTCCTTCTGTTTCACTTCGTCAGATTTCCAAGATAGTACCTGCAGGGTTTTTCTCCCTGGATGAGAGCTGAGCAGGACTGAAATAACCTCAGCCACAAAAGCTACACGGTGACCTAACTCTGGATGAACCCCGGCACTGGTCATCAGATGAAAGTTTGGCTGTTTTAAATCATCTTTCTGTGTATATCCCTTGTTCTCCGTCTCATACACACTTAACTCCCCTCTGTGTTTCCTTCTTTCTTTCGGGTTATATAAGTTCATATATATCTGTGTGTGTTTGGGGTGGGGGGTTCAAAGGAAACATGGAGGATAAACAAACAGACTTGCAGAACCGTAGAAGGCTCCGCGCTGATTGCCCGGCTTAGATTGACTCTGCCCGGGTTTATTTGTCTATGTCACTGAGATAAACATCACAGTAACCCTTCGACAAGAAAAATGAACCCACGAGAGGAAGAGCGCTCACACTGGTGAGCAGAAACCACTCGCACATGTTTATGTGTACATGCTCAGATGTAAAAATGCACCCGCAAACACACTCCCTCTATTTTACACATACACACACACACACACACACACACACACATTCCTTCATGCCTCCCCCCCCGGCCCCTGCGATGAAGAGACCCCTTTAAGAGCTGTCAGTCAACGCTGGTCACCATGGAAGTGACTCAAGCTCGTGACAAAGACCCTTAAGAGTTTCTCACAAGGCAAAAGGAAGGCACACAGAGAAAAACAACAAAGAAGAAGACAGAAACAGACAGCGAGAGACTTACCGGGAGACACATCAACGCACGAGAGACATGGAGATTGACTGACTGAGCGAGTGAGACGCCACGCAGATGAAGATGGACTGAAAGGATGTGATGGACAAATGAGACAGAAACATATTGAGATAAAGAGGTTGGGAGGCAGAGTTGAGGGCGAACTGGCAAAGAGGAGAGAGAAGCTAGAGAGAGAGGAGAAGCTGTCTTTCTTTTTATGGTCAGACGTCCGAACAAGCCTCACCACACCCGGCTGGAAACCCATTCCCCACTTACACATGCATATGTGCCCAAAATACAGAGTCAACACACACACATATATATACAACACACATGTACGAAACAAACTTTAGCAAGGTTTTTCTGTACATTTCGGGGGTTGAAGGTCAGAGTGGGTGGTGGTAGTGGTTGGCTGAGGTGGCAAAAAAGCCAGAGGGAGCGTGGGACAGTGGGTCAAGAGGTGAGGGGTCAAGGCGTGCAAAGGGGGCCAGGGCAATGGGCCTGTGGCTATGAGGTCAGATGGGTGTGTGGGCCTTGGGCATAGTGCCAGGCTGAAAGGCACTTGGGTGGGCTCACTGTGGGCCTGATGGGAGACAAGGGCATGGAGCGGAGGGTGGAGGTCCAGAGGGTAAGGGTGGAGATACACACTGGAGGATTTCCTAAAGCCAACTGAGCATCAGCGTAAACCACCCGAGTAATGTTTTCAAAATGTGATGCTCCAATAAAGTTTCACCCAACAACCTTTGGCAAGAAACCTCCGAATTTGGGCGGCACAGCTTTACTCTGAGCAACACACACACACACACATACACACACACACACACACACACACACACACACACACACACACACACACACACACACACACACACACATGGCAGAGGCAGAACTGAGAGGCAGTCAAGCTGCTCCTTAAGACTCGGTGACACAGTGATAGAAAACAGCACAGAGCGGTGACAGACAGAGTGAAAGGGAGAAAGAGAGGGGAGGAGGAGAGATAGTGAAAAAAGACAGAGGCCTTCAGTGGAAGAGAAAAAATACCCACGGAGAGAGAAAGAAAAAGAGAGAGACTTGCTTGAAAAGAGGGTGAGAAGACGAGAGGCAGCCAACGAGAGGAAAAAGGAAGGGGAGGCCAAGAGGAAGGAGAAAGAGTGGAGAGCAGTGCAGAGAAAGAGAAAGAGAGTGAGTTAAAGAGATTACTTTCAGGTTCAGAGACGCTCTTTCTGGCTGCTTACTGGCTGTCACTCAGTGCCTGGCTCCTAGGGGGAGAGATGGCTGGCTCTCATTGGTGTCATTCACCTGTCAATCGGCCTGACAGGCGGACCACAGGGCCCCATGTTGTGGTGCGGAAACTGTCTGTCAGCCACGCAGCAGCTGCACATGACATCATCCAAGATCAGGTTTGGAGCACGCATACACTGCGTGTGTGACAGAGAACATACGCACATGCATGTTAAATTTGGAAATTTGGACGATGGAAATAACACACCATCAACACCTTTTGCTGCACAACAACACACACGTACATTCAGACACACAGCTCTCCCTCCCTCCCCGTGGATTGCACATCATGGCCTTGCCAGTCCCCTGGCTGTCCTCCCCTCCACTTTGCTCCCCAAAAGCCCTTGTTACTGGCAGGACAACAACCCTAAGACATCTGCACACCAGAACACAAATACACACACATACACACATGCACGCACGTCTGAACATACGACAGCTGGACAGTTAGACAGCCAAAGAGGAAAGGGGAGATTGGTGCATACATCTTAGCTGTAATTAGCCACACACATAAATGTAGAGGGAAACCAGTACATGAATAAACCCTGGCTCGCTTACCTAAACACACACACACACACACACACATATACATGCAGAGGACACACACATAGCTCTCATAGTGACGGCTTGGCAACGAGACAGCACCCATCTGTTTTGAGCTAATTTAACATGGTCGCTAAAACAAAGGAGACAAAGAGCCATCTTGTGAATAATGTTGAAGTGACTGTCCAGTGAAAAACACTTCTGGTGCTCGCGTGTACGATTTACTCCGTCCGTCTCTATTTGCTCACAATGCTGTGTTTTGGTTGCTACATGGGATCATACAAACCAGTGAGATGTGAGCTCCTGTTGTGTTGCTGTCCTACGTGGGAGGAATCAGGGTCTGACATGTGCAGGGGTCTGTACATCACTGCATTCAAATGATGGTTTGTATGTATTATACTGCAAAAAGAACAACTTCACAGTCTATGTGATATTATATGTATCTGTAAGTGTCATGTGACAGCACTGTCTGTCTGAGAACACACTGTCTACACTGGATAGGCCTTTTTCACATGTACTGGAACGGTCATCATTAATGTTATTAGTAACAGTGCTTTTCATACAGTAACAAGTCTTTTGCAGAAATACTGAAACAGATGAATTCAGCAGTGGCAGAAGAACTAAAAGTAACTATACAGAAACGTAAAAATACTCAGGGTGCTGCATGAGAAATCTTACTTCAGTAAAAGTGCATAAGTATTAGCAAAATGTGGTTAAAGTGTTTAAGTAAAAGTACTGGTTTGGTCTCTCTGACTGATATATTGTTAGATGTCAGTGTTGTAGCTGCTGCAGGTGGAGCTAGTATGAACTACAGTTTCATTTACCGGGACCCCAGATAAGTCTGAGAGGTCACGAGATGATTAATGGGAGAAGAAAGAATTCACAAAATTAGTCAAATCTGTTCCAGTGTTTGAACCTTCTCTCTAATCTTTTTGTGGTATTTGGGGAGATATTTGATCATTTGAACATTTATTGAAATGAAACATGTGACAAGTTTAGAGAGAAAAATCACTATTTGGTGGAGCTGTTAACAACTCGATAGACAACTAAAATGTGACCCTGACCACATACTGGATTTCATAAAACGAGTCAGAAGCCAGAAAGACTGTGGGTTTTATCTTTAATATTGTGTTGTATTTTAAAAGATTGTTATATTACCTAATATATATTATCCATTGTGTATTTAATCTTTATCTTAAAAGTAACTAATCAAATAAATATAGAAGTAGTAGAAATACAAAGTGGCATAAAATGGGAATTCTCGTGTAAAAAGTGCAGTACTTTAGTAAAATAGTTGTTTCTGATACTTTTATACTTTTATTTATTCATTTTAAGTAAATGATCTTAAGACTTCCTCAACCACTGATTACATGAATTAAGTAGTGATGAAAAGTAACTAAGTACATTTACTCAATTACTGTACTGGATTACATTGCTGGTAGGAGTTGCTGGTTTAAGAATTTATATTTTCTTTTCACTTGTACTGGAGCTAAATATTGTATTTTCTCTGCTGCTGCATTTATTCAGCAGCTACAGTTACTTGTTACTTTTATATTCTTAAAAGGAATTTACAAACAAAAAGCATAATGAGCTTACAAAATATAATGTACAGATATAAACTGAACTACTCAACATAAAGCTCCACATTAACCACTGAACTAATTATTTTCTTATAGATAAATAAATCAATAGTAATGATAATCAAATAAGGTAATATATAATGATATACCGCTTGCATGGACCATTTTTCTATGTGAGTGTTTCTATGTGATACTTTAAGTAAATAGCACCTCTGCACTCTTACCTATAGTAAGACTTTTGTTGGAGCATTTCACATTGTTGAACGGCTACATTTACCTAAAGAATGATGTATTTCTTTCAGGTACAAGTATTTTTGTTACTGAATATGCCATGAGATCAGGTTTTGTGTACACACACATACAGACAGGCTCACATGTGTGTTCAAGCAGGCTCACTTTACTCACACAAACAGACACAGCAGAGGGGGGAAATGGGAACTGTTGAACCATATCATTGTGACAGCTATTATGACGGATGACTGTATCATCTTAGAGAGGAAATCCCTCTCTCTCCTCACTTGTATCTTCTGAGGTCTGATTACTCTCTCTCTCTCTCTGTCTCAATGGTTTGTGTCTGATTTTTTCTTTTTTGTATTGAGGTCAAAAGGTGACATTTCAAAGGTTGTGGCAGAGAATAAATGAAAATGCACATACATTAAGCAACCCAGATTAAAGCCTAAATGTTAAACATGCCTGGGTGATATTGCAGGGGTTGATTCCACCCAGGATGTAGTTTTATTTGTTTTTTAGTTATTTATTTATTTTTTAGAAATCATAAACTCATCATTGATTTGGAGGTCATAGTTTACCCAAACCATTTATTTACACTAGTGATGTGAGAGGAAAAATATTTATTGTGTCTGTATAACCAAATTGATCTTCAGTTTACACCAATCAAACACAGGCATGCACATTCTCTGTAGAGAACAGGCTGCTCTGCTGAATGTCCTCGCCTCTGCCTGTGATGTGTTGCCTGCTGACAGTTTTGTCCATTGTCGAAAGCAGCCAGGAGGCAGTTCATACACCATGACAGTCCACAGATTCTTTGAGTGCCTTGCATGGATGCTCAGAGGCCTCAGAATGGTTGCCCGGACACTGTTGCTCACAGCTACGTCTCACTCGGATCACATAAGGTTACTGCTCACAAAAGGACATCCTGCTATTCATATTCTGCTATTGATTGATGCAACTTTTGAATTTTATGCCTTGATGTATCAGCTGAACGCAATCAAGCTGATGACTGTAAATTTGTACTCTTATGGCAGTGACCTTTGGAGTAATAAAGATGATGCACGGCATGGACGAAAGCAGCAGTTTCTTGTAAGAACTGCTGAGTGGGAATGTTCCACCGCAGACACAAGCAGATAGCAGCGGCCCTTTTGTACAGCTTTCTCTGTTCCTTTCTTTTCTTTCCCTCATCTGTTTTTCCTCCTCGGTTCTGCAGCTTAAAGTGATGTTGTTATTCCAGATGGCTTGGTCCTACATGAAGAACAGACAAGAGGAATACTTCATTGAAAATATGTCAGCATGCGGACATTATTATGGCAGCCTAGATCATTTAAGCACCCCTAAAATTACCTCCAGGCCTCATGGAGAAAAATAATAAATGTGTGTGTGCATGCATGAAGGCTCACATGTATGGCTCTCCATTTGTCCAGAACTCAGATGTGCAGATTTCAAACACATGTCTGCCTGTTTCTCAGAAACCTTGATAGCAAATCATATCTTGTGCTAACTCAATTAGCTTTACATCTGGCTTAGAAGCTGAAATCCTGTGACAATATAGAGATAAATAAAAAACACAACACAAACTGAGACACACTCTCTGAGGTAGAAATAACGTGAGAGCGAGATATATGTTTTACATTCCTCTTCTGCTCACTGTTTTATATCACTCAGATTGGTGGAGGGGGGCTGGTCTCCATGTGGGGCTCGGTCTCTCCCTAAATCTGTCTCCGGTGGGTCCTGAAAGTGCCCTTGTGCCAAATGAGCAGCGTAAAGCATGCCCCAAGGCATGGCCCAAAACGACACCCAAACAGCATAGCTGTCAGCCCATGAGCCAACGCACTAAAACATGAGTGCAGCCGAACTGTTGGGTTTTATAGCCTACAACTCCTAGTCACAAGCCCTCTAATGCCCCGTTTAACAAGCTGAAAATCCTCCATTTATTCCCCCTCCATCTCCCTTTAGGAGCTCCTCCGTTACCATTCACAAACAAAGGCGGGCTGAAATACGCTTTGTGCTTACATAAATGGTGTTAATGCATTGGTGAGGTGTTGTAATAGATGCTGCTCCGTGTATGCACACAGACATGTTTGCATCCATGCATAAAGTGGATGCATGCAACAGTGTTTTCACAATAATTTTATCTTTGGCAGCAAAGACAAACCTCCTTAAGAGCAGCTAAATCATTAAGGCACACGGAAACCACACTAAAATCTATGGTGATGACACTGACTGAGCAACTTTTTTAGGCTTGTTGTAGGCAGGACTTGTGCGTACAGATATAGTAACTGTACATGTAGATACACTGTTGGGTTAAAGCAGGAGGAGAGGGGAGCTGAGGCAGCGGTAGAAGAAGAACGAAGGAAAGAGATAGCGCTGTGGGGTCGAGAGGTCCGGGGAGGATAGGGGTCAGTCTCTGCTCTCCTATCATGAACACAACAGATTGGTTGAAGTCTTCATCGGCGTTACACTCCACCAGTCACAGTCCTGTGAAACCAGCACCGTGTCCCAAGCACACACACATCCGTCCTCCCTCCTCCAACAATGGTGTCACTCATGGAGGCTGAGGAGACACAGGGAGTGCTCCATCATGGGTATTAGCTATGGAGATCAGTTGCTTTAAACAAGAGAGGAGGGGTGTGCTTTTGCAGCCTATCGTGTAACAACTGCAGATGAATACCTTTGAAGTTTTGTCTCTATTTATTAGATGTATTTCCCTTTCAAATTGGTTTGTAAAGACAGTAATGTAGCAGCACAAATACTCTAAATTGACTGCGCTTTGTGAAACATCCTTCCCAATTTCTATGCATTTAAATCATATCCAGGTGTATATTATAATTTTGTTTTATTTTCATCATAGGTTTCAGCCTTTTCTATGTAAGTGGAAGGCGTTTCTTTCCACTTCATTTCATTTTACAGCGCATACTGTGGGGTCCTGTTTTACCATCTCTGGGAGAAGAAATTAAATCAATTTGAAATGCACGACACAAAATAGCAGTGAAAGCCCTGTGTTAAGCAGATCTGCCTGGCTGACTGGTTATATTTTCCAATGAGGTTTTGTTTGCTTGTTTGTTTTGCCATTTTTCCACCCTGAAATACAGGGGTTGGAAACATGCAAACTGGACTGTCTCCGTGGCCTAACGAACCAGTGGTCTTGGAGTGGGGAATATGGTCTGCGAGCCAAATTGTTTTTCCTTCATAACACCATCTGTTTTCTCCTAGTCAAGCATGGCAAATCAGGGGTCATCATCATTAATATCCGCGCTTGCTAAGTCCCACTTCACAATCTCCACGTAAGTCCCGGTCCATTTAAGGTTATGTGAATTTATCAACACTAAAATTTAACTCACTGTAAACCAAACTTTCCCTTTGAATTTTCTGACTACCTCTGTGTTTGTCAGAGGTGACGGTATGGGGTGTAAAACCTAAAAGATGGCCCAAATGGGAGTTGTAAAATTTCAATTCCCGCGGGTGTGCGGCAATTATGAATTCCTTCGCAATTTTTAAGCAAGCGACAGGCTGGATTAGCAACACTGATCTTCACCAAAACACCTCCAAACTTTTTTTCTGTGAGCACGTGTTTATAGCTTTGGGAGGACATGTTTATGTTTGACACCGTGACAGGTCTTGAATCCTGATGAGTGCTATGATGTGGACAGGAAACTCTGAATCTCTCTCCCTCACAAACATCGTACACATTTTCCCCTCTCCTCACCCAGTTCTCTAAAATAACAGCTTTGACACGATCCGCACCGGGCTGCCGGTAACTCGAGAGCAGCCTGCTAGAACACGGAGCGCTGAGGAATCCCATGGCCGTGAAAGAGAGGCAGTCAGGAACCGGTCCACACTGAGGTGGGTGAAATTTGATGGGGTGGATGGTGTAGGGAGCCCACACAGGTCCCACTAGGCCCAGGGCCCCTGGTGAGATAGACCCAGGCCATCTGGATAGGGTAGGGGGGGCCGAGGAGGCTGACAGGGGAGCCTAGTGTTTGGGTTTCGGTGCCACAGCAAAGAGGAGCATTCACCACATTTCCCTTACAGTGGACATGGAGTGGACTGGGATTTTTTTTTTCAGTGGTAGTGGTGGTCATGTAGCACAAGCACATACATACACACAAAATCCCTCTCCCTTCTTATGGTCAGAGAAGTGCAGCACTGCCTCTGTAAACATCTGTCAGCCATTGCCTCCCTCCTCCACCCCCTCCTCCCCAGACCCCAGCAATTCACTGTGCTCTTTCACCTTCAGCTGAAGAAAGAGCAACTGTGACTTTCTGCCAAAAAACTAGCAAAGCCTTCAATTCTTTGACAACAAAAGGGGAGACATAATTAAGCTGCATGTCTTTATATGGATAAATCAGTGTTATCATAACAGCAAATATTTGATTGGCTTGTGGTTCACAGTCCAGGAAAGAGGACGTTAGTGATTACTGCAGAATGTAAATGGAAACCTTTCAGGTTATTTTGTCTTTTCAAAGGTTTAAATACTTGGAATAAATGAAAAAATGACAGGATTCTGTTCTTTTCTTCTGTCTTAAAACTATGCCAAATAGCAGTTAAAAGACTTTTCATTGCCGGCAAGGAAATTCAATCTGTTGCATATAATAGACAGAATATTATTTTTGACTCGTAGAGGATTTTGTTCCTCATTCCTGTTTAATTAACCACTCAGTTCAACTAACAAGATTTGTCTGTGGTTTAGACAATCAAATCTCTGATCTACTCAGCCGTACTCATCTCAGCCATTCTGTCTCCCATGGGACCCAGACCAGTGCAATAGACCCGTGGACACAGACCAGAGCCCTCATCAGGTCTCCCACTCCTGCCTCTCTCTCTAGGGCTTCAGGTTTCCCCTCTATCCCTCCAACCCTCTCTGCTTCCAGCAGCCCCCGCAGGCCTCCCTCCCTCCCCACATCAATTACAGCCTATCCCCTGTAGTGCCGGCCCCTCCCTCTGTGACCCCGGAGGGGGGGGGGGGGGGTCAGAGGTCAGAGGTCATTCTCCCCACAGCTACCCCAGGCATCTCTCAGAAGTTTCCGGCCCTGTGTCTGAGGCCCTGCGGCCCTGCAGAGCGACACCCACACGACCCTCGGGCAGCCAGCGGAGAATCTCAGTTTTAGCCAACGATGGTTTCTTCCAGTCAGTCTTGTCTAACAGGCTAATTGTTTCTCTTAAGAATTGTTTTGATGTGCAACTTTTATTAATTATGCTTTGGTCCCTCTTATCCACAGATCCACCATTATTCTGACTGCAAGTTCAATGTGCTTGTCAGTGAAGAAAACCAGTTCCCACTCCGACTACAAGACAGATGTCATGCTCTATAATGTGATCGCTCTCTAATGTTACACTGCAACTTTACTTCCTCAATAATCTCCCAAAATAAACAACATCATGCACTTATTGCTCCTCTATCATTTTTTGAGATCTCACTGTGCAATTTTTTGTTCAATGTTTTATGTCTGCCTTTCAACTACTTGGTACCATTTTAAAAATATGTGTTCTCATTGTAACGCGTCATCCTTGGATTCAGTGCGTTTTGTAAATCCAAAAATAAATCCAATCAAAAATCTAACTGGGATGTCATCATAGAAATACATATTTCAGCTTTATCTTCTTATTGCAGCACAGTGACCTAAAAGGAACAAGTTTCAATAAACAAGCATGATATGAGCTTGTGAGCATGAAAATCGATGGTTAATAGAGTTTACACACATCGGTTTCCTGGAAAAAATACTGAAATATCTCAGGTACCTCGCTGAGAAAAACTGCCAATACACTCAACTGTGATGGCTTTACATTCATTTTCTCAGGAGATGAATATGACTTATTCTCATTACTGAACCTATGTGCGCTGTAGCAATTTGTATACATTTTAAATCTCTTTAAATTTCTCATTAATTTGTACCAAGGATATTGAAGACCAAGAAGAAGTAGAACTGCTTGTGAAATCAATTGCACTGATTCAGTGGTAAATCTCACGGCGAATGGCCAACGGTGAGAGGACGTGACGCAGTGAACCTGGTTAAACAACAAGTCGATGACTCTGGCTGCTTTGTTGACCACGGAGTTCTGACGTGGAACTCGGCCTCACCAAGCAGAACTGTATTTCTGCCATAGTACCCAGACCTCGCAGTGTCAATACCAGACACATTATCTCTAATGGGAGAGTCCGAGGGTGGAGGGAACAGGAGACAGGGAAAGAGAGAGAGAGAGAGAGAGAGAGACAGCGAGATAGTAGAAGGACGGTATCTCTATTGATTAACTGGAAGAGGACCTCCACTCTGCTCTCTCCTGTCCAGACATATGGGGTAATAACGACCACTCTTCTGCAGTGCCCCCGCCCCCAATCTCCTCTTCTCTCTCCTCTCTTCTCCCCTCACCCCAGCTAGAAAGCCTTTTAATCAGCCCCCGGGGGAATACATGGATATGATATGGGAGAAAAAAAGAGGGGAAGAAAGAGGGAGGAAAAGGAGACAGGGTGAGAGGAGTCCATTAGTGAAGTAGACACAATAGCTACAGGAACAGAGCGGACACAGGGAGATTTCCTTCATGCACAGAAAAAGGCAAGAGGAGTGAAAGGCCTGGAAACACATATCCTGTATGCTTGAATGTGTATAATATGCACAAAGATTAATATAAGGCTTAGTCCTGACACTTTCCTCCTCAAATTTGCGCATAAAGATTATTTTAGCATCTTTGAAGCACTGCATATGATGCCGTACACATACAGTATGTGTGTGCAGTCCACGTCTGAGTCTGATATCATTCCGAAAGTTACCAGGTCACATCATACAGGGCTGTTTTTCTGCTCGGCCACGGCCATTTTCCTCTGTTTATGTAGGCCCTTTCTGTTTTCTTTTCCAAGGAGATGGCTGCCAATCTCAGCAAGCCAGACCAACTTTATCAAGGCAGCCATCTCAGACTCTGACATCAAATCCGTGACTGCTTCTCATGCTGAAAAAAAAAGAAAAGACAAGAAAAAACAAAAAAAAACAAGAAAAAAAACTGTCAGCGCCTCTCCCCACTGTTGGCCCCACAGCCCTTGGACTCTGAAAGAGATGATGAGAGAAAGGGAAGAAGGGAGGAGAAAGTGAAGAAGACATATAAAAACTGTGGGTGATTGAAGCTGCTTTGATTTTTTTTTTTTAATTCTTAGTGAGACGTTACTGATAATAGTTCTGTCTCTACTCAGTAACACAGCACAGAGCCGTATGGGGCTGCAACATTTCAATTAGTGAACACAGGTTCCAGTTGTGAGTGGTGAATAACTTACAGGTCAGGCCATATGAGTCGCACAACTTAGACAGTGGCGCCCCCTTGTGGCTAATGCTGCTTCGGCACTAGAAAGGTAAAACAACAACTTTGCAAAAATAGTTTCACATTAAACAGACTGAAAATGGGAACAAAGCTCGAGATGATTGTGTTTTACGTGGCTTAGTGTGGCAATAAAAGCAGCAGTCCTATAATACTGTCAATAAGAGGCTTATTACTGCTGATGGATGAAGGCAGAAACACCGCTAAATGGACAAAAACAAAGCAGTCCGTTTCTTGCAGACCTGTGGGACACATAACGTAAAGAAGTCTGTTCGGTCAATCAGCCTTAAAACAAAAACTTCATTGAAAAGGAAAAGGACATAAAGCTCTGAGGAGAGCGGTGTATTTGTCATTATTACAACTCAATTTGCAGAGAACGAGTCTGATGTAAAATTACTTCAATATGCCTCCGCTGCGGGGCGCCACAGAGTCTGCCAAATCTTTTTATGGTGATTTACGTTTTGTGATTGGTTGGTGTGGGTCGCTCAAGATTGCGCGGTGAACCAATAGGACGGCAGGATTGCGATTCCTTCGTTTGATTGGCTGCACGCGGATGTCAATCAAGCAGCGACGGGGTCTGGAGGCAAAGAGCGGCCAGTCGGTTGTTTTGCTCTCTGGAGAACAGAGCTCCGCTGCTGAGCCAGTCCACACACACACACACACCCACACACCACACACACACACACACACCACACACACACACACACACACACACACACGCTACTAGAAACTCCCCAAATACATTTACACTTGATGTGTTGAAATAATTACGTTAAATAGAACATTTTCTTATTTTGAAATATAAAAATATTTAAATCCATAGAAAATGTAAGAATTATATTTTATGGTATTTATGGTACACCATTACCATAATGTTGTATCTTCTATTCATTAAAAACCTAATTACTAACTAGGAATTAATACTAATATTTGTGTAATATATAAACTAATAATTGTAATAATTAGAGATATATATAAAAAATATTCCGGCTATTATTATGATAATTGGGGTAGAAAAAAAAATCCATGATTGAAGTTTTCAAAAGTTTTCATTTGTGGTTCACGATAATCAGCCTAAGAGAATTTATTTTTCTAAAATTCATTCAAAATCAGTTTCTTTTTACCTACTGACATGTAACTGTGTGGATAGTTTTTTTTTTTTTTTCATTTACAAGTTATGTACAAGCTTTTTCACAGAGAATTAGTTTTTCATTAAAGAAATATTTTCCAATAATTAAAAATATTAAAGATTTTTTCTCAAATACAATATTAAGTGGGCTGCTACACCTGCAAAATCGTAGATTATACATATTCAGAGTATTGAACTGTTTGCTTTGCTCATTCAAATTTCACCTTCTTGTTGCAAATATGTTCATTCACTGTAGAATATTTAATCAGGTAGGTTTCCAATCAGTAGGTCCATGATGACATTTAATATTTCTAATTCACTTTCCACAACGAGTAGAAGTGATGTTTGCCTTAAATAATTTTAAAAGTAGCCTATATTAAATAAGAATAGGCAAAAATATATAGTAGTTTTGGATTTGCTTTGCACTCATCATAACCTAAAATCTGACCCGAGGTCATTGTATGAGAATGGCTTTAAACGCGAGTTTAAAACTGTAGGAATTCCTTAAGTAAAAACAACAAAATACCAACAAAATAGTCCCATGGAAGTCACCTCGATTTTCCCTAAGGTTTCCCGTGAGTCTTTGCGGGGACCCAAACATAGGCGCACGCGCACTAGCCTCCCACACATCATGTATAATTCCACCAATCAGCATCGTCCTCAGAGGACTGCGTGGGGGTGATTTAAGAGCTCTCCCCCAATAAATCTGTCAGAACTTCACAAAGTTGATTTAAATGTGTTTCACATCGTTATGAAAATACTTGTGGATTAATCAAGTGGCTGCACGCTGGCGTCAGATCAATTGGAGGAGATTACTCTTCACAGCTTTGTTAAAGCGACGCGATTTGGAGCGCTTAGACTCTGGATTTGTCGGGCCACCAAGGCGATCTGTGAAGCTTGAATGAGGCGGACCGCGGTGTCACTTGTTATATTTAAAGGATTTTTTTTTTTTTGTTAAAGCTTTGTAATGCATAAACAGCTTAGGAAGCTTTTATGCAACAATCCCTCCAGTGATGGACTAGGCTGTAGAATCTGAAATAGCTATATCAGTCTATGGTTGCTCAGTGTGTGAACGTTACATTAATGCAGTTTATCTAACAATGTTGCAGCTGCTTCCTAAATGAAGAGTGGTGCAGCCAGTTGTCAGATAACGGCACGTCTGACTGCTCTGCACTACATGTGTAGCTATTCTTCAGGGGGGCTCGGCTGTCTGCTGCTGAGACGGTCAAGCTGACATAGGCAATGTGAGTTGAACTTGTTTTTGTGTTGAACTAGACTTAGCCTACTACATGCACTCATGGTTGTTCCTGTAACTGAATGCGAGTTTCTAGACTTCTTTGTGATGCAAAGGCACATAAAAGTCTGTGTACACGCTTGCAGTGGATTTCCATTGCGCAGAAGAGGTGCATTACAGCAGCCACACTCGGCACTAGATGGATCAGTACAGTAAAGAGACCAAGAAGATGTGTTTTATCCATCTGGACTTGAACATTCCCACTTTCCATTTACAGAGTGGAGTAATACAGTGTCTTGATATACTTCTTTATTTTAGTCTGTGGACTCAGTCCTCATATTAATGTCATGTCAACTAAAGAGACAAGAAAACGATATAAATGAATATTTCTAAGTGTCTTTGCTGCTGTTTTATCAACTGACACACAGGATTACACTTAAATGCAACAAATGAAATAACCAGCATAAAGACCTCTAATTATTTAACATGCTTTTCCTGCTAAGAAGGTTTTACTAGTCTACAAGACCAAAGATGGGTGACAAAATATAAGGCACGTTTTAGTTAATGTTGATTTCATCTCAGTAATAGAGAAACTACCTTATCCTTTAACGTTACCACTATTCGTCACCAGGGGTCGCAATTGAGCCAGATTACTGACAATGTCATGTTGATCGGGCTGCAGTAAAGTCCACCCAGACTGACTTGAAGCAAGTACCCAGTCCTGTTTCATCAGGCAACTTATATCAACATCTATACCAATGTAAAAACACAGAAATAAAAAAAATTGATTTGGTTAATGATAGCTCACAGCAGATATGCTATTTAATATACACAGTAGTGGAAGGTATCTGAGTATATTTAGACATGTGTATTACTTTTTTTTATGCTATTCTTATGCCTCATTACATTTCTGACTGTTTGTGACAGCTACAGTTTTTATATGCAACCTGATTTGTTGTAGACTGTTAAAGATTAATCTACCCAGTATAAAAGTAGTGCCACCTTGGCCAAGCTTCAACACGTAGGCAAAATCCTGCTTACACATTAAGACATCACTAGTAACAAAATGAAACAATAATAAACATAACGATGGCACTCTGGAGGTTTTTTTATTCAGCACAGTGAATACCCTTACCTGTGGTATTTAAATCCATCTTGCTGGTATTACTTCAGCACTTTCATATAAGTACATTTTTGAATGCATGTAACAAAGTAATTTTGCGTTGTGGTACTTTTAGTTTTACTCAAATAAAGTAATATTTTTCCACCACGTTATACAGTAGCTACATACTGAATGTATTTTACCGTTTTCTTCCACAATAAAGGTTTTCTAAAGGTGAAAACAGCATCTGTTTTTAATTCTACTGGTTTTGTTTTTTTGATTTAGCTCAAGGCTGTACACATCACTGACATACTGCAAGCCTGCATAGGCCTTGGATAACAAGATATCAGCAAACAAGTGTTATTCTGGCCAGACAGAGACCCTGGATATCTGTGTGTATCAAGGCATAAGCAGACTATTATAGAGTCACTGCTTTTGATATTGCCTTGATACAGGCATACTAGTTTATGTTTGAGATCTTGGAGGAAGACAGACTGTGCTCCTCCAATGCAATTATTTTGTGTAATATTCATCATTTGTTTTGTGCACATGCCTCACAAAATGATTGTAAAGTTTAATAAACAGAGAGGCCACAGAGAAATGTACCACATAGCGTTTTCCAGTTCTTATTTCACATTGTTCATCTTGTGTCGCTGTTGCAATAGAAGTGAACTGTGCAGGATCCCTATAGGTATTGTACAGGTACTGTGTGAATTTATATAGTAAGTATCAATCTTCCTTAGCTGGAGGTGACAACCTCAAAAAGTTATAAAGGCAACTTCATCTTGTTCAACCAGTTTGGAGATGAGGGAGAACATGCATGAACATGAGTGACATGAGCAATGATTATATAAAGCAGATATTATAAATGAACAGGCCACAAACTCTGATTAAACATTATGATCCAGATTAGATGGACATCATCCTGGACTATAAAACCACTGGTTGCCTCATAACAAAGATACTGTAAGCTGACCTCATTACATTACCAACATATTGATCTGAGAGGGACTAATGTTACAATTCTTATTTAATACCGCATATTTTTGTTATTATACAGTGTTTAGTCTAATAGTTTGACCTAAGACTGAAAGTTTAAGTTCCCTCTTTCTCCCTCCCACCTTCCCATTCTTACATCATGAATAGTGCTGGATTTATTAAATGTATTTAGATCCTTTACTTAAGCAAAAGTAGCTTTAACACAATGTAAATCTACTCTGTTCTGAGTGAAAATGCATTACATATTTACTCAAAAGCAGAGTTTGATAAAAAAAAAAAAAAAAAAAAAAAAAGAATCTCATTATCCAGAATGGCTCATTTTAGACTGCCATACCTTCATATAATAGGCCTATATATTATATTATATTATTGATGCTGTGTGAGCAGATGAGTGGATGTGGGCTTCATACTTTTAACCAGTTTTCATGAAAAACGTATAAAGTCGATTGTTTTCGATGTCCAGGGGTTAAGGTGTTTATGTAGATGCCAGGATTCCGCCACTGGTATTCCCCCTTTGTCAGGGAGTTGTTGAACAAGTTCAAACTGTAATTCAGGAACTTACCAGTAGGCCAAACATGGGACAAATGCAGGTCAGTAGCACAATCCCGGAATTGCAGTCTAAACGTGCTTCTGAGAACGCCCTGTGAGATCAGTCAACCGCTGGATGTGAGAAATTACTCCTCTAACCAAAAGGCTTTGGAATGTGTGTTTCAGAAGAGATATAAGATTTATTTCGGACCGTATTGATGAAAAAAATGTATATAGTTATACATGGGGTGGAGGTTGGAGGTAGTGAACAGCTGTCCCCTGCTCTCATTGGTCAGAATTATAACTGGCAGTCCTGTTGTCCAATCACATTCTGTTGCGGTGACTGCTTTGGTCCAATCTGCATGAGCCATGCAAATCTAAAACGAAGTTTCCCCAGTAGCAGCACATTAGGGTGACAGCATTTAGCTTTTCAGATGTTTCATTTTCTGTTTTAGTAGCAACGTTAGGAAGGTTTCAATAGCGAGGTATCGCCGACGAACAACTCCTCCACTGTAAGGGACTGAAGAGCAACGTGTTCGCTATGTTTGCACCAAGAGGTTGCCGTTAACTGGTAATTAAAGCGGATAGCTAACTGCTAACAGCTAGCATAGCTATCTACAATTTCGCCGGTACAGGCGGACCTCTTTGTCTGACAGGGGAAGGCGTGCTCTTTTGTTAGGCTTTTCCCTTTGTCCAGTGGGGAAAGAGGAACTGTTTGGTCAGGATTTCGCAATTATCTGCAGTTCTGAAAGTATTTAGAAAATGCAAATCGCGAAAAAATATTTCACAGAAGGCCTGATTCAGTTAACGATCTTACTCAGTTTGATAGGAGTTCGTGTAGATATCGACAGCTACCTAAGCGGCTATTATACGCCTCTGATAGAGATTAACTTGGGTCCTAGCTCAGCCTACATCCAGACACCCTTTCATAATCTGAGAGACACTCTTGACGGATACAGTGTGCACCCAAAATGTCCCGAGTTGGACTATTTCTTTGCGAGTCGCCGGCTACTAGACGAGGTGAGGACCCTTGGTTCTCCGCGGTTCCCCACACAGTTGAACGCATGGCTGGTGCACCAAGTGTCTGCCACTGACCGGGCTGACTGTGGGCCTTCAACCAGCAACAACACTGACACCAGCTCAGGGTTAGAAAGCCCCGGGGACGGAGCCAGGGATGACAGTGAGCACCTGCCTGACAGTGGCCAAGAAGTGTGCCAAACAACCCCTGACCTCGGACATGGGCCTTGTAGCGCTGGAGCCTGCGGGTTTCTTAAAGAGGCAAGTGTGTGTGTGTGTGTGTGTGCGTATAATACCACATAAAGCTAAGCAGAGTTTGCAGCTAACTATGCTAAATGACTAAAAAGGTTGGTTGGTCAGTTAAAGTAAAGTACTGATTAACAGGTGATGAACTAGAGTTAAAACTTCCTCAATGGTTAACTGAGTAGCTAATGCTATCACTAGCTAACTAATAGCATTGACTCATATTATACAATGATGGGTGTCCAGTCAACAAATAACTTATTATGCTGTAACATTTCCCGGCGCACTAGGGAACAATGTATTACCCCTTGGCAAAACCTGAAATGTGCATTCACTTTCACATTTGTGTGGCTCTACTGTGGCAATGTTTGTATTGGTAGGGGACTTCCATTCATCATGGCAATATTGCTAATTCAGTTTATTAAACAATGCCTAACTGGCATAAAAATAACTGACTTATCCAAACAGCCAGTTAAGAAGACAGTTTAGTTTGATGTACAGTACCACAAGTATTCAGCTAACTGTCTGCTGCACCTGTCACTTTTCACTCTTGAACTTGCCACAATAAGCCCCATCTGACTAGTTATATCGGACAATAGAATTGACTTCACAAATAAGAGCCTAATAAGACCAGCAGTTCTCCAAGTATTCCAGTTTTTCTAGCACAGGGTATAAACAGCTGCTCGGTGGATGTTATGTCCTGGGGGCAGTTGATGTGGTCAATTGTGTAACTATATCCCCTTTCTTTAGACTGAGCTGCCAGCTGTGAGCCTTGAGAGGTGCAGAAGTGAGGCTTAGACCCACACCCTATTTGCTTACACAAAAGCGGTGGTCCATACTTGAACACTGCCTCCTCCTAGGGTTCTTGTTCACATGGATAATGTGGTGTTGACACATCTTTTTCTTGTTTACCCTCTTTCATTCAAAATAAGTAACAACTTAACTGCCTGTAGAGCAATGTTTCAAAGGAGAAGACGACAGCTGTGATATTTGACAGTAAAAAAAAAAAAAAAATCAATAACTATCTAAATTCACTAGACCAGTTGAAGCTGGTATTAGCTTCTCCAATAGAAGTCGACAAGCTCAGACAGGGCTTGGGCATAACTGTGCTGGTGTAGTGTATTTTTGCCTCTAGCATTAACGTAGAAACCGATTCAGCAATCATTCTGGGTGAGATACAGCATTTAGGCTGAAAGGGGGTGGAAAATCATTTTCTGCTTGTGTGTGGAGACATGAAGAATATTGTGCCTGTGGCAGACAGCTGGTGACCTAAATTAAATGCTGTACTTGATGTATCAGAAGTGTTTTACAACATCTATAACAGGGTTAGGTAATCTCTGAGGATTATCAGTTAGTATATTAAACTAAACTTTACTTTGATATACACCAGCTCACGCATTTCTAAAGTGTCCCAAAAAGCAGGACAATGGATACAGCTGAAGTTAATTGTTGACCTAACTCAGTTCATTGGGGTTCAGTTCCTTATGGAATTAAAATAACTGCTTATTAAAACACACCCTTTCTCTGTTACAACAGAACACCAATCATTGCTTAAGATATCCAGTTATCTGCACTGGCTGAATACTGGGGTCACCGAACCAGAAATGTAATTGTGTTTAGGGTCTTTGTGTGTCAGCTAACCAACTGACTGTTTCTCTTTTCCTTCTCTTCTATCCTGTGCCCCAATTCTATCCCTCCTTTCTCTCCATCTGCCTTTGCCCTACCAGGAAAATGACGCTAAAGTTAAAGAAGAAGAAGAACCTGCTCCGCTCATTCAGCTGGCTCACAGTTCCACACTGGAACAAGAGGTATGATGTGGTTTGCTACAATTGCCTTCATTAGTTGGAGTATACTGTTGAAAATGTTGCACATTGGCTCATTGTTTAAAGAGAGATTTTCTGAAAAGTAGCTGTGCTGGTTTTGTTTCAAGAGAACACACTACAGTGTTTGTCAGTGTGTCACTTTAAAAAAAATAAAATTTACTGTCATGTGACTGTTAAAAATTGTGTTGTACCTATTTTTAAACAGTATTACATTCTCATGTGACTTCATCACTTAAATTGCACTATTCTGATCCCAGTGCAATTAGGGATGTTGAAGTTACTACCTCTCACAGGGAAAGACTTAATGTTTCAGTGACTTTACCAAAGAGTTTATAAAAGATAACATTTTAAAAAGGTCTAATGATTAAAAAATAGTTTTCCACCTGTATTTCGACATATTAACTATATTCTTTGGTATTATTTTAAACTCTGACACACTTTTATTTACATTGGGACGTAACTGTGGCAGCAAAACGTATGTGTAAATAACGCGTTCTTTGCATGTTTTGCCTCTTTCAGAGTCTGCTCGACGGTATCACTGCACTGTCTGATCCACCAAGCCACCAGCCTCCTACAATTGATATTGACCAGCACTGGACCAATTTACTCTCTCTGTCTGTCACTGACCTTGATGTAAGTTGTCTCCTCATGTTCATTAAATATGCAGGAAAATGAATTTACATGACGCTTAATATCAGTTTGCAAACAGTAATTTCTGTGCATAAGCTATGAACCACCAGCATGTCACAACAGAGTTTTAGTGTCTCATGGTGATCTGCATGTCGTGTGTTATGGAGTTTGAAGAATAAAGTGTAACTAAAATGTGTGTCTCATGTGTAGGACTTGGATTCTCTTGTCACGGACACAGACATCACCAGCGCCATCAGCCAAGATGTCAGTTTGCATGATGCTATGGTAACTGGTGCCGGAGCGTTTGGTGTGGCATCGGAAAGAGGTGAAGCCAGACCAGTCACACAACAACAAAGAACCATCTTCCCACTGGAATCCACGGGCTCCTCACACTCAGACGTGTCACCAGGGATGGCCCTGGGCCTGGCTGCCCTTCCTTTTGCTTCAGTATGTAATTTAACTGGAAATGAGTCATCACATAGTGCACTGGGTGGCTGTCTGGATGAGGCAGTGTTTGACCAGATCAATCAGCTAGGTTTGGAAGGCCTAGACACTATTGATACCCAACTGATGGGCTGTCTGGAGAGCATAAACCCACAGGTCCTCGAGGACTTGGACTCGGACTCCGGTCTCTCCCTGGAGAGCAGCTCTGGGGGTCCAGTCTCCCCAGGTTGGTTCAAATCTTGAAAAGTACTTTTAGATTAAAATATACCCCTTGCTTGTGGAGCCAAAAAAATTGTTTGTTATATGAATTAACACAATCATTAACTCCTCCTTTGTCCAGGCTCATCTGAGATGTCATCATCATCCAGTTCGTACTGTGAGGATGAGTGTGGAGCAACTGGCTACAGCAGTGATGTGGATTCACTCCCCTCAAAAGGCATCGTGGACTACACCACAACATGGTCACCTGTTGACCTTAGTGAGAGTGTGTGGCATGACCACAGCTACCCATCGCCTGCTTTCTTCAATCAGCCATCTGTAACTCTTTCCCACAAAGGCATCAAAGAGGAGCCTCTCAGCGATGATGATGGAACAATGTCGGAAGAGAGGGAGCTGAGTCGTGATGAACTGCGTGCCCGTACCATGTGCATCCCATTCTCTGTCCTGCAGATTGTCAACATGCCTGTGGAGGAGTTCTTGGAGGTTCTTGATGGTCACGGTTTCTCCCCTGAGCAGGTGACACTCCTGAGGGATATCCGCAGGCGGGGGAAGAATAAATTGGCGGCGCAAAACTGCCGCAAGCGCAAATTAGATGCCATCACAGGGCTCCAGGAGGAGGTGGAAAGGCTACAAGCTCAGAGAGACAGGCTACTGAGGGACAAACAGCTTACAGCCAAGACAATGGGTGCTGTGGGCCAGCAGATTAAGCAGCTGACCAGAGACGTCCTGGCCCGGCTGAGGGATGAGTCAGGACACCCCCTGAACCCAGAAAGATTCACCCTGCAGTGCGGGGCTAACGGGAGAGTAGTAGTTCAACCTGTAAGACGGCCTGCTGTCTCCACATCAACTGGCAACAAAACAGACAAGAGGAAGAAGGAAAAAAAGCAGTGATGCAGTATTGCCGGCTGAGACTTGAGCTTTTACGGTTTGGATATTTCTGAACTTACTTACCTGACTCTGGTTTTGGGATCTCCTCTTATAAACGTGTGTGTGGATTCACCGCTGTTGGGAGCCTAAATCAGCAAAAGCTGCAAAAAGAAAACAAACTCGGAAGATAAATAAATAAAAAATTCTCTGTAAATAAAATGTCTCATGGGAAAAATGTAGCTTACACACTGGAGATTCTTTGCTCATTAACAATGGACAAGGCACCAGGGGCGGTTTAAGGGAACAACTAGGCTGCTGGCAATGCTACCAGTCTCTCTTTGTGCCTGTTAACATTTAAGTCCTTGAGTCTTGTTGTTTTTACAGATAAGCGTAGACAACCAGACATGTCTAAAATTCAACATGGCCAGCATGACAGTTACTGGATAGAAATCTAGGAGGACGATTCTGTTTGTTTGTTTGTCTCCATGTAATCTCACTTCTCAATGTATACCTATTCAGTTTAAGGAGGCGGTTAAAGATTGTATTTATTAAAGGTTCTGAGGTTCCTGAAATGCTTATATGCATCATGAGACTGTCAAGGGCAGTATCTTTTTTTCATAACGGAAACTTTATCTCAAAGCGCTGTGGCTATTGGGACTTTACATAAAGTTTACAGGTTTGTTTCAGATACTTGAGGGCATGTTCAACTGAAATTTGAAAGGAAACTTATAAAAAAAAAAGAAAAAGAAAAAAATGATTTTGTTCTTTGTCTCGATGACATACAGTATACCAATGATTAAACTGACAAGGCCTTAATTTGCATTTGATAAGTGTTTTGGTTACTGTGTGTGTACATGAGGCACAAATGAACATCATAACAAATGTTTTTTAAGAGGCAACCATTTCATGTGTTATATTAATATTGAATAATTAGTTTGAAGCACAATTCTGCTTAACCCCTTTCATTTTAAGTACTTAAGAGTTTTGGCAAGATTATATTCTACCTCACTCCTTAGTCTGTGTTATAGATTTTGGCTAAATAGAAACAAAATACCCTTTTTTTTCTTTTTTTTTTTTTCTTTTTCTTTTTTCTTTTTTTAGGGAAACTTAAGTGCACTCTTGAACTACAAATTCTTTGTTATTAAAGTGGCCCTAAGTGGACCTAAACCTTCCCATTTCTGAAAAAAGAAATACAATCACCAACTCTATTTAATAGGATTGAATGTTGTTTGGATGTTTCTTTTTATATATTTGAGATTATGAGAGTTGAATTAAGTATTTAGTGGAAGTTGCCATGTTATTCATGGGCACACTGCTTTATACAGTCAGCAGAGTGAGTGAGTTAACTGGAGAGAAGTGCATAAAGTAGTTAATAGTGTGACTCATGAAGTATTTTTCCCCCTAGTCCCTCACAAATTTGTATTTAATTTCCCGGTTTGACCAAGAGTTTACTTTGCTGTTTGTATAAATGCTTAGGGAATTTCAAATGCTCTTGCAGGTGTTGCTCTTTCTGATTAAAAAAAACAAAAAACAAACAAAAAAAAAATTAAACTAATAGTGTCTTTCTTGCTCTCCTTTCTTGTGCCTCTACTTTGGAGGCATAAATATCTACCCCCACCCCCTGTTTGAAGCTCACAAGTCCAAGTCAATTATGCTGTTTTCATGGGTCATGCAGGTAAGTTATATGCTAATAAATAACTTTTTCAAATCACCACAGTTGATTGCTCAGGCGCAGGGCGAGCAGCAAAAAGCCATGAGGCGCAACCGCAAAGGAACGGTAAGAAGCAAAGTGCGTTTTTCCTTACAGGTTCCCGTAGAAGACACGATTATAGCCTTTGGCGCCCGTCCTGCAGAGCTGCAGACGAAATAAAGAAGTGGCCGCGTGGTAAGGAGGCACCATTGAAGCGATTTCTGTTGTTTTTAGTGTGTGTATACAGACATATTTTAAATCTTGCAACATTTAGCGTAAATTTGACCCAAGCAACCTAACGGTAGCTTTGTTCTCCAAGTTGCTCCAAGTGTGGGCAATGCAATCTGGGATGAAAGAGCGGGCCGTAACATCGCCCCAATACTATAAGCTAGCTGTGTTACTAAAGCTTGCGACAATGAGTACATTGTCGGTGTATGCTAACGTATTTTACAGTATGTTGGCTGCGTTAACGCTAGCTAGCTAACACTGCAGAAGTGTGCATTCCATGATTTTGTTTGATCGTCGGGCCTATAAAGCTGATTGGAGTTTTTTTTTTCTTTATCTCATCGAGCATAGCGTTGACCTTAATTTGCTTCATTGAAATTGCCAATGAAAAACGACTAACTACTGCTTTAGGTTAGGTGTTCACGCCCCTTGCGTTACTTAACGTTGTACCGCAGGTGCAAAAAGTAAAGTTGAGATTTTTGCTCCCACCCAGGCCTGAAATTATACTAGCTACAGTTAGCATGCATGCTAACCTGCATAACGTTATCTCGTTTGGCTAGCTTTGAATAATGGGTTCGCTTTGAGAAATCTTTTCCACATCATTCGGTTAATAACCTGGGTGTCAACTTGGCATTATAATAGTACGAATTTATAAACGTTGCCGCGTTTGTGTGTTTATATTACTGAGTACTTCTTAGTGACAAGAACATTAGTTATGAGAAGCGGTTAGTTAACAGCTCATTCATCTGGGGCAGAATTGGGTCATGCTGATGTCCTGTTTTTACTTTTTTACATTCAACTGTAATGTGAATAAGAGTGGTGCCTTCATGCATATCTATGTGACTTCAGGCATCGAATAAACGTGATCATTTACAATTCCCATGTTTTTCATATTTAGAGCACAACATGGGCAAGAAGCAGAATACCAAGGGAAAGAAGGATGCACAGGAGACACAGGAAGAACCTGAGGAGTTTGTCGTGGAAAAAGTATTGGACCAGCGTATTGTCAATGGGAAAGTAGAATTCTACTTGAAGTGGAAAGGATTTACAGAGTGAGTTGCCTGGGACACCTGCCCCCCCTCCCGCTGAGCTGGAAGTGCTTCCCTGGTATGGGGTTGTGCTATGCTTTTGTCCATAATCATTGTGGTTGCATGAAGAATCTGCAGTTCTGCATTCAAGCTGGTTTTAGAAGTTAACTATATTTTTTGCATCTTTATCTGTGGGAGTTTGTTTTAAGATGCAAATGCTGACCCTCGTCCTGCTCTTGTAGTGCCGACAATACCTGGGAGCCAGAGGAGAATCTGGATTGTCCAGAGCTAATTTCAGCATTTTTGGAAGCACAGAAGAACATTACAGAGAAGCCTGCCCCTGTAAAGAGGAAGGCATCAACAGAAGAGCCAGAGACGGAAGCAAAGAAGAAAGATGTGGTGAGTCCACTAACACTTTTGCACATTTCTCCAACCAGCACTTTACTTATGAGATGAGTTGAATCAAGCAATGGGAATCCTCCACATGAGGATTATTTCTCAAAATTCAGAAAAAGATAAGCGATAAAATACCACATGTAATCATGTTTCACAGGCCTCTCAAAAAACTGTCATAGCACCATTGATACAAGGCTGGCGATCAAATTAATTGGTCTCAGAATGTGAGTTGCATTATATCAACTGGGAAAAAAACATGAATCACTGCTCCAGTTTCTTGCATATGCCCATGTGTTCTGTTGTCACCAATAGCAGCCTGAAAAACCGCGTGGCTTTGCTAGAAACCTCGAACCAGAACGGATCATTGGCGCAACAGACAGCAGTGGGGAATTGATGTTCTTGATGAAATGGTGAGTAAACAAGTTAAAAAAAGTCTCCTTTTATGTCCAAGCCTCTCAAATTATCTTTGTTTATTTTTTTTATTTTTTTGAGACATTTAATATTCTGGCTTTGTTGTTTCTCAGAAATGCATGAAATGCAAATCCACCTCTGTATTTTTGCAGGCAGGGGTCCACAGTTGCTGTAATGGTGTTCTCCCTCTTTGCCCTTTTCCGTAGGAAAGACTCAGATGAAGCAGATTTGGTCCCAGCCCGTGAGGCGAACACTCGCTGCCCTCAGGTGGTCATTTCCTTCTATGAGGAGAGACTGACATGGCATTCCTGTCCAGAGGATGAAGCTCAGTAGTACTGTCCCATGGTCCCTCCAGTCCTTTGCACCACCTAAGCCCTTTTCCTCAGGACTGACTTTTCTTCCCTGGCTTGCCTTTTTGTTATAGCTATCTTAGTTATTGTTGAAGATGTTTCCAGACTTGAATTGTATGGCAGTCAAGGAAAGACATGATGTTGTACATAGGAGCTGAGCTGATTGTGAGGAAGTAGGTGATGGTGTTGTGATGTATAAAGAACAAGTCTTCCGGTAACATATTATGTTTTATGTGGTGGCAGTTTAGAAACAATACTTCAATAGAACCCACCACTGCCTATATTCATATCTGGTCAAATTGTAAAAAAATCAAAATGAATCCATTGGTTTGTTAGTCTGACCACCTCTTGTAATAACATCTTAATCTCATGTGAGATGCAGCTTGTTGTTTTTTTTCACACCAGTGCTGATGTTTTGTTCTACAAGTACATTTTGTATACTTTGTCTGTAAATATTATTTGAAGTTCTAATAAAGGTTTTATGTGACCAAATTCCATTGCTCAGTTTTTATGGTCCAAGGAAATGTATTAAGGATTGGAAAGTAGGGGAGTCGTGTAGCGTAGTGGTTTACGCAGGCGCCCCATGTGTAGAGGCTACAGTCCTCGCTGCAGTCGGCCCCGGTTCGAATCCCGCATCGGACGGCCTTTCACTGCATGTTATTCCCCCTCTCTCTGCCTCCCCGTTTCCTGTTACTCTCCACTGTGCTGTCCATTAAAGGCATAAAAGCCCCAAAAAATATACTTTAAAAAAAAAAAAAAAAAGAATTGGAAAGTAAAATGCATATACGGACTTAACTGTAAATGTTAATCACATTTTTACAACTTGATTTTGTTATCTATACATTGATGAAAACTGGAAATGTTAACCAATATGAGCTTTCATTTTGACAGTAATGTTTGAAACTTGGAAGTTGGGCTGGTGCCAGAAAGCACAATGAAGATGAAAACATTCCAAAATGTTTGTTTTTGACCAGAGTTGCAGCATTTTTCAGCTGCTCCCTGAGGAATTTGACCTCGTCAGAGAATATGTTTTCCTTTCCTCATTCTTCCCTGCACATGACAGGCCTGAGGGTCCTGAAGAGCCAGGTCCTGCTAATCAAGATGTAGTGACTGTGATGGGGCCCTGACACAGTATGAATAATCCCACTCATCTACCTACATCTGACCAATCTGCAGATGTTGGAGTAGCTAACTATTTTACTCAGGTATTGCACCTCAGCAGTGTTGAGCAACAGTACTTCGGCATTACGACATGGGAGAGATAACACTTTCACTACACTACATTTAACAAGAAAATGTACTTTCCATTTCATTATTCTTATCTTTACCAGTTCCTTGTTACATCAAGATTCCTTTTAAAAATGAGAAGCTCATTAGTCCTGATACACTGCTATAGTCTGAACTAACAGACAGCAGGCTGTAGTAATTTACACTCTTCACTCTGTAAGATTTTAAATGTAGGACTTTTATTTGTGACAGCGTTCTGCCATTGTGGCATTTCTGCTTATATTTGAGTAAATCATTTCCACTTCTGCCAGTTTATAGTTACACCTTTTAATATCCTTTAAAGCTCAGCATCTCAGCACCTCTAACAAGCAGCTGAGATCTGCAGCGATGGGCCATGTCGCCAGATGGCATGTCCACCTCTGCTCTGTTGTGGAGAACCAGTCTCATGACTGGCATTAGGATGTGGGATATGGACTTTGGACCTTTGTGCATTAGTGCAGATGATGTTTCTATGGCAACTCAATTTTCAGTTTCCATGGAAAAATCCCTCATGGCACATCCCTAAACAGCCAAGCAGATTGAAAGTTCACAATGAAATTCCTCCAAAATAAAACAGGATTATCATCCCAATATGTTCATGTGTTAAAAATGTTGATGGAGGAAAAGATATTAATACATATTTTTTCTGCAACCAAGACATATCACAATGAGTCCTGTCTGGAAGCAATCAAGACTGTCAACATGACAGCAGACCCACAATTGGCAAAAAGACATTGTACCAAAACAAAGACACCATATTACAATGATCCTAATGGGGTTCATAAGACTCACAAGGTGTGTGTGTGTATGTGTGTGGGTCTGTGTGCTCTGTAAATACAGCAGCTGTAACTGAGATGCAGGAACAGCAAGAAAGCAGGTTCATGTGAACGGAAAAGACAGGAAACAGAAGGAAAGCAGGTACTCTCGCATTTCTGTCTTGATTAAATCGAGCCTGTTATCATTACAGCACAGTCGTCACTTGTATGCAAATCTCCTCAGAGTATGTCAATACAAGTTTTCAACACACACCTCCACATGGCAAGTACAATGACAGGGTCAACCCACTTTTAACTGTACATTTTCTGAAAATGTAATCGTTTTTTTCCTCATGATTCTGCTTTACATGACGGCCACAAAGTGGATGTCAAATCTTACAATTTACTTTATTTCACAATATATAATTTGCTTGATAATGGATGTCAATGTAATGTAAAAAAAATGTAAAACAGCTCTTTTTTTTCTTTTTTTTAAAATGTCAACACAAGTGAAGAAAAGGTCTTTGTGGGGACATCCCTGCTGCATTACAAGGACAGGTTTACTGAGTCAGCTTTTCCTTTCACCACTTCTTGAACTGCGCTTATCAGCCAAATGCAGCCAATCAAATTATCTTGAGACTTTAAACCAAATGAACATCACCATCACAGGTTGAGACTGAAAGACTCTTTATCTGCTGATGTCACCCAAGATAAATAGACCTTTATATGAAAATTAGCAGACCTTTGCCTCCCTTAAGTACCTTTACCTGAGGTAGAGGAGTATTTATTTAAGGTCACATCTCACCAATTGTGTTTACCCCCACTCCTCGGCTGGACAGCATCTTGAAGGACATAGGTAGGAACTCTTTGATTTTATTCTTACATCTGAAACTGTAATTGCGAGTGATATGTGCATAGTTGGTGATATTAGTCTTTCCATGGTGGGAGTGCTTAATGTTGTGGCCTGGTACTTACAGGGTGCATCCTGCATCAGGAGAGTCATTGCTTGTATCTGACTTAGTGAAAGAGTAAAAGTGAGTGATGTAGTCACCTCTGATCCACTGGCAACTTGAGAGAATTCTGAATCGAGTGAAACTGTAATAATGTGTGGTGTTGGTTTGAAGGAACCATAATGCAGTGATGATCGAATACCCCTGTATAAGCTTGAGGCCCGTTGCTTCTGTTCTGTGTTGTTTTACAGTTGCCTGTTATTCTCAATAGGAAACGCAGATTTTGCTTGTGAAGTCTCAGCAAACTAACTGTAAAAATCAACATGTATTACGAAAGTCTATCTGGAGAGAATCACAGTAAAACTCTGTGACAGGGTGGTCCTTGGACACATTGTTAGCTTCTTTTACTCTTACTGTTATGGATGGATGACCTGAGCTGTATTACACAGCTCTTGGTCCTGGGCAGCAAAGACTTGTTGTCACTGTATCTGCTAGACACCAAAAATAAAGTCTTTAAGTAGCTTCTTGAAATCTTCATATTTTGTAAATTGTATTTTGTATTTGTTGTATTTATTCATTAAATGTTTTACTTTATATCTATTTTTGAAAGATGTCTCCATACAGCCCACAATACAATTCTGGATGATGTATGAGTCCCCAAATTTAAAAATACTGAGTCTAAAAAATAATGGAACTCTAGCCATAACCATTAAATGTTCACCAAGTGGTAGATTTCTTTTACTGTGAGAATGTTTATTTGCATATAAAGTGTATGGGGCTACTTAGAGTCCTTATTAATAGTAGGTAAATAATTTCACTTACAAGAAGAAATGGACTGACTTTCATGGCTAATTTGAAATATTTTATTTTAAACTATGGCACCTAAATTATTAATATAAACCTTAAAAAGCTCTGCAAACCACACTATTTATAATTATCAGAGTACTAATGGTGAATTTAGTATCTTATCTCACTCATTCAGTCATTCGAAGTGATAGTTTAATCATCCGTTTACTTTCCACTTCTCCACCATTAGTCTGCCTCCTCCCACCAGGTGAGACCATTTAAACTGATTCCGCCACTGGGGCTGCGCACGACACGTTTCTCTCGAAGGGGATATCGGCTCATTGTGTGCCTGTGCGGCTCAGTCAAACGACTGAAATTTATTATTATTATTTTACCACTTTTTATTTTGTGTTTTGTGCGTGTTTTACAGCTGCGTGGCCGTCGTGAACAAGCTCCGAGGCAGAGATCACACAGAGTGAATACAGCAGCAGTGTTAGCAGTAGCCTAGAGTTCAGTCCAGGCTGAGCTGAGCTGAGCCTCGAGCCAGACCGCTGACCTGCTCGTGGTTTCTCACAGCACTGAATCACTGCTACAGCTGCTCCTACTGAGGTTAACAAGGGGAAAGGTAGGACTTTTCAACTAAAGTAGAATTGGGGATTTTTTTTCTTTCTTTCTTTTTTCTTTTTTTGCAAAAGTTTCATATAGTTTGTGCAGAAGTTGTGTAGTTGTAGTTTCTTTTCTTCCTTTTTTCTATTAATGCTGGAGCTTCATATCAACTTGACCTATTATTAATTTGTCAAAATGTATTCAGCATAGTTTATATCTTTGGGATGGAAGGTGGATTACATAATTTTTTAATTAGCTTTCATATATTTTGCATGGGAGGGCAGTTATGAGTGGGGTTGGATATTGTTTTTCTACAGTTAAAAAGTGATTGCATTAGACTACATTTCCTGCATGGGTTCTGTTGTGCCTTAGTTCAGACCTGCTGTATATTCCTGGATCAGGATTAGCAGATGACATAATTATTTTTGGTCATAAATCTTTAATTTAGTGTGCTAACTGTGTGTAATTGCAGCCAAAGGCAAAGTGCAGTGATTGTATTATGTGACCAATCATGGTTGGTGAATAATTGAAGTTGCTACATTGAGTTTGCACTTACAGCGTCCAGTTGACCCCATTTAGCCGGAGGGGGTTGTGTGGAATTTATTGATTCCCTTAAACAGCAGTGATCTTTCATTCTCTCAAGCTCATGCTGTTAAATCACCAACAACAAAGTGTCATGAACAAGAACATGCTGTCTGCAGGACACCTTCCATCTACAGTGGCATATGATTCCATGTGATGTGTCAGTGGAGTTTGGTTCAGGTCACTCTCTCTCTCTGGTGTAGCCTCAGGACTTTTTTTTCTTTTTCAAACGTTCATACACACTGATTTGCTCTGCTTGGACTTGAGGCTTGTGGATGACATGTCTCATTAGGGTGTGAAGGGGGGCAGGTGATCCAGCGTGTTGTTGAAGCCTTTTGATATGCCCGTCATGTGAGCTCAGTGACTGGGCAGAGTGCTGCCTGTAATTCTGCCTGTGATGTGCCAGAAAAGGCTTTCTCATTTTTTGTAACTTTGGCGTGTGTGTGTGAGTCCCATATTAAGGTGTTTAGAGCCACGATTTCCCCCTTGCAAGTAAAATCCTCCTCCTTTGCCCTTTGTTCCCCTTTTTGCATTATCAGCTCCAAGTGTTTGCACTTTTGAGCCCTTAAAGTATTAATTACCAGCCAGGCCTCTGCTTCACAAAACAAATCTTGCACTGAAAGTGGACGTTGGCTGTTTCTTCAATGAAAATGCACCATAATAGCTGAAATTACCTGTTATTTTCAAATTCTCATTTTCCACTAGAGGCTGGAGAAAGTTGCAAGTTACAACACATCACTGTCTTTCTATGCAATAAACACTTCATTTGAAACTGTTTCTTGCAGGATTGTGTTCCCGTTATGGACAGCATGCTGGAAAATCTCTCAAAAACTGTAAGTGGTCAAGCCTGTTCCTTCACACTGTGCTTGTTTGTCTTGTGATGTTTTGCGTTTGCAGCAGGTATGACTTTCTGATGTCCTGAAATTTCATTGTGTATCTTTTTGAAGTAATGGAACCCTGGTTTTGAATCTTGCAGGAGTTCATCAGCATTTGTGTTCAGAATCCAAGGCTCCATAAAGATGACCTCTGGCACACGCACGTCGATTACGAGATCTGTTTACAGGTAAGGGGGGAACAGCTTGAGATATTCTTTTTGGGTAAATATGTCTTGAAGTTTGTCTTTTAAGGTTAAAGTCTGTTGAATCAATGTTTCTTTGTAGACCAATAGCATGTGTTTTCGAAAGAAGACTTCCTGTGTAAGACGGCGTTACAGTGAGTTTGTCTGGCTGCGCCATTGTCTGGAACAGAATGCTCTGATCATGTATGTATGGTCACAAGTTCATACCCTAGATGTTTATACATTCAGTTGGCAGTTTATTAGATACACCTCGCTAAAACTAATGCAGTCTCATACAGTCCTGCAATAAATCTCCTTCATGATGTTCAGTTTTTAATGAAATTGACTTTGATAAGGTTTTTAATGTATTTGACTATAAGCATGCAATAAGTTTCTTTTCTGAGTGGATTTTTTTGATACTCTCCGTACAGGGAATTACCAAAATTGCCTCATTGGAACCCTTTCTTCAGTCTGAGGAACACAGAACAGGTCTCGCAGAGGATGAAAGGTCTGCAAGGGTTTTTAGAAAGGTGAGTTGCTCAGCAGCTTAAGCAACAGCAGCAATCAAATTCCAGCATTGCCACCTAGTGGTATCTTTCCACCCCCCCCCCCCCTCAGGTGGATTCATCAATGTATTTTAAAGGTGTATCATGGCACTGTTTTGTTTGTCTTTGTCTTGGCTCCATGTTTGGCAGTGTCTCATTTTGATATCCTTTCTTCTCTAGTGTTCTTCATACACCATTATTGTTATCAGACAGTCGGCTCCACCTGTTCCTCCAGTCAGACCTCAGTATCACAAAGATCGAGAGGTGTGCTCATGGTAAGACCAGGTACACAGTGGCTGAAGCCATACAGCGCTCCAGCAGGGTTTACATCAGTGGATCAGAGCACAAGGGCTCCTGTGACTCTGACTGTGAAAGGTATGGGCTTTGGCAGAAAAGTTTACATTAAAGAGCAGTTTTCAGTCTGTTAATGTTGAACTGATTCTTGGATCGCCCATTTCCTCTCACAGCAGCTCTTCATCGTCAGGCTTGGGGCTAAGCGTGGACACTCCAATGCGAGGAAGCCCACTCCCCTTCTACGAGTCCTCTGACAGAGACCCAGAGCTGTTCAGATGTCTTTAAGAATCCCTCACCACACACATCGAGCCCTGATGCACAGCAGTTGTATTTCCACCTTACTTTTTCTCTTAGGGCATCAATGTACTAACCTGTTTTGTGACGCTCTTTCTTTTCTTAAAGACCAAAAACCTTTCTTTTACTTCTGTTCACTTCCTTATTCCCCTTAAATGTTTGTTTTAATAATTTGCTTTAGCTTTCTCTTAAAGCAATACCTGTCATTTAATTTAGTATGTACTTGAAAAAAAATATTTTTCATATTTTAAAAAATGTATAGTAAACCTATGTTTGAAATGGTAAATTCTTAAATATTTCCTATTATGTTTATATTTTTATCAGCACTGAAGCTGTACTGTGGTTAGCAAGGGATGGTTTTTGAGTTGTAGACACGTCTTTTAGAAAAATATTTGAGAACACTTTTATGATTTGTTAATGGATGAATAAATTGTCTTATTTTGAAGAAAAACAAACTTGTGTAAATATTCCACGTGTTACTGAGTTTATCAGCACCTGGTCTTTGGCTCTACCTTGTGAAATGCATCTTATCTTGATGGACTCAGTTCAACAGTCATGCACTGTTCTAACAGCCCAGTAGAGGGAGTGTAGACTTCACAGGACCGTGAGTCTCTACAGTGGTGGGATGTTGTTCCACAATGCTGATAAAGTTGGTTCAGACCTTTTTTGCACCATGGTTCATGTGCACATTATTGATGTGCATAATTTGTCCTTAAATAGTGCAGATCATTTTCTCCTCACCCTATATCAACAAGTCTCAGTGAAAAGTCTGTCTTGTCAGGAAAGACGCTGGGTGACTGAATAATGTCAAACATCCAGTGATTGCTAGTTAACATTCCCATCTGTTACAATCATTTGTTATGCACTCTTGTTTGCACTTATCTTGTCACAGTCGCACAAAACTGACCATACCTGTTGGGGAAGCAAAACAGGTCTATTAAACCTTCGAACACAATGTGTTTGTGCACAAAGTGGCCACTTTATTACAATCACCTATTAAATCAAACACAACAGCTCAACCAGAAATTCTACTTTTTTACAAAGATAATGTTCAGTTTTGAGTGACACTGTCAGCAACCATGTTTATTATTGAGGTTGCAGTGTGCTGCATTATTTTGATGAGATGAGGGGGGGAGATTATGATCATATTATCAGGTACAGCTAGAACTAATGCAGTCTTAGTGCAGCAGCCCTGCAATAAGTCCTACCTCCATGAAGGCTACAATTCAGTTGACTTCTGCTGAAAGCTGGAATCTCTCTTGCTACTGTAGATGGTTATTAATGTACCATATCTGCTGTCTAGTGTATGTGCATGTCGATATCCTGCTCTGTTAGATTTAAGCTGTCTTCAGTGTTGCGATATCGACGAGGAGAGGTCCAGCGCTGGTCACACTTCAGCCCTGTGTCACAGCCCTCCCAGGTGAGATGGGTCTAATTAAAGGAAGACAGCAAATTAATTTAACTATTACAGACTGCTCTTGCGTATCACCTGAGAGAAACAAGACAGCCTCAAACTGTGTGTGTGTGTGTATTACAGGGATATGTGTGTGGATGGGATGGGATGGGATGGGGGGGATGGGGGGGGGTGCTGGACAGCCCTGTAAATTGCAAGCTGATGAACGAAGCAAAGACTCATTAAAGGAGACAGCAGCTGTCCCCTCCATCTCTCCCCCCACTTTCCTCCACAAACTGCTGGACTGACGTGGGCCGGCCCAACAGTAAACCTGGCCTGTCCCGTGTCTCTGTCCTCTTCTCTCCTTCCCCTGGATGGTGCTGTCTCCCTGTGCGCACAAGCCATAATGAAGCTGTCACTGACTTCACGCACCAGCCACTGAGCTGTATTCACACGGCAAACACAGACCCAGATACATACAGTACATACACACAGTGTCTGAAAACACACTGACAGCTGTGAACACACACACACACACACACACACACACATATATATGTACTGCCTGTTGGGAAAGCTGTAGATGAATGAACATTTTCTTTTCCCCTCATCCTCTGTCATTTTCTGAGTCCCACCGGTTTGTGGTCGGAGCTCTCCATCTGTGTTTGCTGTTAAGGTTGACCTTATCAACGCCAACCTCCATGAGAGGCATACAGCATGACACACACACACATGCATTGTTTGGTTCAGAGCCAGTCAATTTTCTGACAAAATGAAATGCAACTACATGCAGTGGCATCCTGTGTGTGTGTGTGTCGGTGTGTGTGTGTGCGTGAGTACATGCACGCATCTGCCTTTTTGTAGGGGAGAACATCTAGCATTTGGATATTGAGTATTCATGGTACATGTCTATTTCAGCTCAGTAATTTATAACTCAATTTCCAGTGTGCATTGATGCGCTTCATACCTCCAAAACACCAAACAAAGCCCAAACTCAATTGTATTTCAAAGCAATTAGGGTGTCCACTGAGTTGTGAACGCACCACGTTGCAGTGGCTCTGGGCCCGTGTGATATTTTTAATTGTTAATTTTCTGTCACATTAGTCAACTTCAGTGCCTCTGGACAGGTGACCGAGCTCCCGTAGGCGACGCATAAAATGACACGGAACACATTCTCAGCTTTTTGATGCAGAGCAGTGGATGGTATTTTTTATGTGTAACGTGGGGGTGGGGGTGGGTGAGGCGGGTGGGGTGGGGAAGGTCCCGCTGTACGTGACGAGTTACATGACGAGATCTTATATCATATTTACAGCTGTTTTATGGTAGGGAATCTTTCTAATGCTTTTCGGTGTATGTGGCGGCCATCAATATTAGTGTTAGTTTATGAGTCTAAATTATTAGCTCATTTAGAGTTTCACCTGAAGCCACCGCAGGGAAGGACTTCACCTCCTTGACCCTACAAAAGCCAACAATGGCAAAATCCATATGAGCAATTAGCCTGCGAAACTCTCACCCTGCGCCTGCGCTTACTTTGTGTCTTTCCATCACTCTTCCTCTTTCCTCTCTTTCATTTTTCAGTTTCCTTCTCTTTCTCTCTCCACAGGCGGCTAAGTTAATTAGCTGTTCTCTGATGTAGTTGGGTGTTTTTTTTCCTGCTGACGCTGCAGGCCTGCTTCACTGTACCTCAGCTGTCTAACTGTTGAGGAAGGAGGCCTGGGTTTTTTTTTTTTTATGTTTTTTTTTTTGCGCCAGGCAAGAGGGTCAAAGGTTATGACTTGCATTGTATTTGTGATTATTACCTCTAAAGTGCTATTGCACAGAGCATCATTAAAAGTCAATGCATCTCTCTCTCTCTTCCTTCCCCACCCCACCTTTGCACACACACACACACACACACACACACACACACACACACACACACACACACTCATTCTGCACGCACTCCGCACATCACCAGCCATTTAACAGCTAAAATACGACCGGCGCGCAGATAAATGTCACAGGGCCATCTATCTGCGAGTGTTAAAAGTTGGCTAATGGAGATGACATATTAGCGGCCCAAATGACTGCCATAAAAACTCCCACCATACCTTGCAGCGCCACCCTGCCACTGTGACTGCAACAGGATACGGCACTGGCACTGCAACTATCTGTCTGCAGAAAGATGGAGAGGAATCGAGGGTGATGTCATCCCCGGGTGGCGTTCTTCTGATTCAATAAATTCTCTGGGTTCACTTCTCCAAAGGAGTGATTGGGGAAATAACAACTGTAAGATAAAGGTGACATATTTACTGAGGGCAACACAGTGTAATTCTGTATTACACACACTCCACATAACACTAATGATGCTATTGATAATGACCTCTCACCTTTGACCTTTCGTGGAGTAGTTAGTCAGAAATTATGAGCCAGGTCAGCCTCATGTCGATGTCTGTGCATGTCAATATCCTGCTCCAGTCCTATGTGACGATCCTCCACAGGTATGTGCTCACCTCCTCCTTCATCCCTCCTATCTCTTTATTAATTACCCTTCTCTATCCATGCGTGTCTTTCTCTCTCTGAGTGAATGGAGCAGTTGTAATTGCTTCTCTCTGGAGCAGTTAGAAGCGGCACAAAGGAACCGTATAGAAACCACATTTGCATTCAAGATGAGCTGAGATGGAGAGGAGGGAGGGAGCGCTGCCCTCCTGCCCTATACTGAGCAGCTTCACTTTCGCTCTCTCTCTCTTGCTCTCCTTCCCTCCTTCCTTCTCTCCTCTCATCTATTGTCACCCTCTCTCCATCCCTCCCTCCACCTTATCTACTCCCACCACCCACACCCCCTCCCTTTCACAGCATGGCTCCCCTTGCATTGTCTTTCCAGAGAGTTCCAAGGTCGACGGGAGCTTGCTCATCAGAGCAGGGTATTGTGCACTTAGTGCTGGTATGGACGAGCTAATTTGTGTGAGGGAGTGTGTGCACGATCCTGCGTGTGTGTGTGTGTGTTTGTGCATGTCCTGAGGCTTGCATACATGAGCATATATGTGTAGAAATACGTGGGTGCATACAGTGTGTGTGTGTGTGTGTGTGTGTGTGTGTGTGTGTGGCAGTATTTCTAATGGCTGGTAAAAAGGGGTGAAGGAGGGGAGGCTGTAATTAATAACTCAAAACCTCAGAATTGCAATTTTTTATAACCACCAATATCTCACCACCTCTCAGACCTATGCCATCACTCTCACTCACTCCCGTCGTAGCACACACACACACACACACGCACACGCACACGCACACGCACACGCACATGCACACGCACACGCACACGCACACCAACTCCTGAGGGCTCTTCTTTTCCAGCTTGATAAGCATTTCTCGTTTGTTTCAGCGTTTTGATCAATACAGTTAAAACGCCAAACCAAGCATAATTAGGTCTGAGATGGCTCCCACTGTGACTGAATAGGCTTCACCTTGGGAGGTGCTCACCATTATCATCATCACTCTATTTGTGTGTACGTGTGTGTGCTCGAACCCCACGCAGCGTGATCTAATAGAATTGACAAAGTGCACATCAGGACGTAGATTAAAGGAGAACTCAGAGCTATAGGTTGATTTTTTTGCAGGTGATGGAGTTGCCCATTCGCCGTGCTTTCACTCACCTCCATCTTCATTCCTATAATCATTTAGACAACCTTTACAATGCATCTCTGCCAGCAGGTTCATTTCAATATGTTATAGGCCATCTCAATCATTTTTTATTGGTTTATTTACTCAGAACGATACATAGATGGAGACCGGAGAGATCATAAATTGTCCACAATTACCATTATACACAGTGAAGTGACAGTGCTTTGTGCTATAATCCAGGCTTAAAACCTTTGTAAAATCCATCTTAGACAGTGTAGAAGGACGGCTTCATGTACTTGGTGCACATTTACTTTCACATCCACTGCATTTACCTCTCATCAATACTAGAATAAACCTCAGAAGAGCTCCCTGTATATCAATTCTGTGAAGAAAATTCATCATTTGATGCCCCAAAAAATATGAACGTCCCTGTCTGCTGAGGCATTATCCTTCTATCACCTGTGACTTCTAGTTTCTGCGTCATTTCGCAAGGGCTGGTGTCCACTTTTTTTCCCCAAATGACAGATGTTTCATTTTTGTAGAAAACTTATAGATCTACATTCCTACAGCAGTTACATCAGTAATAACAAGAGCTGAACCACCTCAAAGGGCTTAAACGTACCCCAGCCCCTCTTTCATCCTGCCTTTGCACATTTGAATCAATTGCAATGAACTGGTACCAATTTGTAGGTGACACTCCCATCATCCCTCATCTCTTTTTTCTGCTCTTTGGGGGTAAAAAAGAAGAGCAGTTTGTCTCCCCGGCCACTGCTAACGCTCATAGAGAAATGTGAGCAAGGGCAGATGACAGAGACAGACTAGAATTTTAGTTGAACTGTCCCTTTAATGGCAGAGCACGGAGAGAGGATGTCTCAATTCTGATCACGGGTGTGTGTGTGCATGTGTGTTGCACAGGTGTCTATGAAAGAGAGAGAGAGAGAGAGAGAGAGAGAGAGAGAGAGAGAGAGTGAGAGATCCAAACTGCTGCTGTTTGGGGGGATAATTTCAGAGTAGGGACGTATGTTGTGCATGTGCATGCGTATACAACCAATCTGTGTGCGTTTGTGTGTGTGTGTGTGTGTGTGTGTGTGTGTGTGTGTGTGTGTGTGTCTGTGTGTGTGTAGGGGAGGATGCAGGGCGGGTGGAGGATTTAGACCCATCATAAAGGAATTCTCCCCCTCAGCCCGTAGCTCATCCCGACACTTTTATGCCTTTTTATTTTCAGGCCCATTGCAGCCAAGCCCAGAGATGTGATTTATACTGCCTGGCAGCATGGGCACTGCAGCAAGAAAGACAGATGGAAGGAGGGAGGAGAGGAGAGGGGGGTGGGGGTGGGGGTTGGGGGTTTCGCAGGAGTTGCCGAGGGAAAGAGGGGAAGGGGTGGGTGTGTGTGTGTGTATGTGTGTGTGTGTGTGTGGAAGGTGGGGGGTAATAAAAAAAAAGAGAGATGTGGAGGATAAGGTTGGTAGCAAAAAGAGGAGAGACAGTAGGAAGGAGGTTGAGAAAGGCAAAAGGAGAGATGGAGGGAACAAAAAAATCTCCTTGCTTTTGTGGCGAGGAGCTCTCCTCTCATCTCCCACTCCTCCTCGCTTCCTCTCTGCCACATCTTCACCTCTACATCTCTCTCTCTCTCTAATGAGTTATTGGCCCTGTCTGACTCAGGAAGAGAAGCCCCATCTCTCCACCACACTGGCGCCCTGACAGCCTATATCACCCTCCATCCCAAACCCTCCACCACCACCATCCCCCTCTCCATTCCTCTATTTCTCCTCCCCCCCAGGCGACCGGGACACTCCTCCTTCTCCTCCTCCTCGCCTGCCTGAGGTGTGTGAAATATTCATGGTGTTCCCATTGATTGGGATGGGAGGTATCTGGAGGGGGGTAAGCATTTGACAGGCTCAGGTCTGAGGCTACGAAGCAGACGAGGAGGCCGCCGCCCGCAAAGAGACAGCTCACTTACAGGGTACATGGACAGGGTGGAGGAGGGGGGGCAGGGATGGGTGCAGGAGACAGGTAGACACAGGTGTACAGAGGTTGTGAAGTAGGAGGCAGGTGAAAGCCAGCGAGGAAAGACGGGGATCTTGATGTTGCATGCAAGTGCATGCTTTGGACATGTGTGTGTGTGTGTGTGTGTGTGTGTGTGTGTGTGTGTCCGTGTGTGTGTCTGACACCTGCCTGCCAGTGTGGCTGGTTGTGCTGTCTCTGCGCTGTAACATCTCTCTCTGTCACCCAGCCGCCTGAGAGGAGATGAGCTGCCATGCCGACTGTCATTCATCCATCACAAAAGACAGAACACACCCTCACACTCAGACGCACACACATATACATTCTACCTGGGATGCAAACCCAAACACGCTTTTCTGCCCTCATCTAAATTTCCACTTAAACAAAATACTTTTCTCTTTCTTTGTCGATACATTTTTCTCTCCTACTCTCTTTCCGTCTCTTCTCCTGACAATAACTCACAGACGGGTTTTAAAGAAGGAACTGCTTCCTAAATTCAACTCTAAATGAGAGCAGGGACTGCTGAAACGTTTTTGGTTTATTACTCCATTAATCTGTGGTTATTTAGACCAGTGACTTCAAATTGGATCCAGAGCACCCATATCTGTCTGATTCAAAGCATCCTGGGTAATCTGAAAAGAGAAACGCACTGGCATCTAAAACAGAGGGGAAGAGTGGCATAATCTGCTCCACAACCAGGGTCAGTTCTAACATCAGTTGGGGTTAATTGTGACGATCATAAAAAGTGCTCATTTTCTAATTAAATTCTAATTACTTTTGTCATTAATTTTAATGGGGTCATTTATAATGTCTCAACAACAGAACCACGTATGCTGCATGCCTCTGCGTTCTGTGAAAGCAAATATGGGGCGCACGTATGCATGTGTATCAAGAGCTAAAATAAAAACAGCATGACACCAAATTAGAATCTCAGTCTCTGGTAGCTGCTGTTTTTATCCCGAAATGCAGAGCACACGTCACGTTGTTTGATGTAAATGGAAATTGGAGACAAGCAGCAGGGATTTGTTTGTCGAAAAACGTTGATTTAGATTAGCACATGGAATTATGATCTTATGAGTCTGAATTTCACTAACAACTAAACTGACATGACATTTCTTGCATGAAAATAAAGCGAATTAAGCTAAAGAAGTGCAGGTATGGTGGGGTCCTTTTTAATGGTATTACTTGTGGTTTTGAACAATTGATTGATATATTTCCTGATGCTGATCTTTCCTGAAAAACCTTTAGAATAAAACCCTTGATGTTAAAGAATAAAATTGGCATCATTCTATATTTTTATTGTCAACAAATCCTCAAAAAAACCCCAAAACTAACAATGTGTCACACTAAACCTTCGAACGTCCTGCTCCTGTCTGTGGCACTCAGGTTGTTCCTACTAAGGCCGTAACTTCTTGAAAACAAGTCACAAATATTCTGTTTCTTATTTTTTTTTAAATAAAAAAGACTAAGTCATTTCCTAAAATAGCTGGGCACTGTAGTTTGTAACAAACCTCTATCAAACAGGAGTATATAGTATACATTTGTTGGGAACTGTTTTGAGCTGCGGATGAATTCATCTTTTTGCAGCAGGAGGATGATGCATGTGGGACTGACCTTAAACTACAGTCCCCACATTCAGTGTAATAATGTCACCTAGTGCAACACTGTGGCTCAATGATGTGTTTTTAATGGTTTTTTGACACTGCAGCTCTAAGGCACAGAGGAATCATCTGGTTTTGGCTTTTTCGTACGATTGATTGACACAAAATAAATTTAACATCACCAGTCTTATCTTGTAACTTTTGGATGTTATTATGTGCATTTGTGAGAATTAGTAAACTATACTAAAACAGCCCTAAAACACATCTCCGTAAGTCTGGATCACTTTGGAAGTATCTCTGAGGTTAACCCTGTATGTCACATCTGCACCCAGTCCTTCCATTTGGCTCTAAACGTCACCTGCCACCATTATAGCAGTAGAAAATTCATTTTAAAAAGCATCTATGTCAGTAGCTCCTTCCACTCCTGTGGCCTTTATGGGAGGGAAGAGCTTGTTATGTTCGAAAGATCAAACGAGTCTCTGAACATTAGAGGGTTTTAAGGTGAAAGCTGCTCGGCTCATGACAAAGCAGCTTTCGCTTCTGCTGCTGGAGAAAGTTTATGGTGATGAAGGCACTGATTCCTCTGTCGGTGTCATCGGTTGAGTGTAAAGTACCTACTAAGTGTAGTCCCATACCTACCAGTAAATGGGTTTTAATCACAGCTTGTTGTTTCTGCAGGAAGTTTGAGCAACTCCTTCCTTGTTTCTCATGTTTTCTTTTTTAAATTTACAACAGAGCAGCCCATGCACTGGGCTTTATTTAACCATTACAGTCAGTTTGCACTGGAGTTGTGTCGGCTTGGCACAATTTATGGTCGCTCTAATTGTTCACCACTGCTGTGTCATGGCGCGTATCTTTGAAGGAACAAACACGTGCTGCACTGTTTTTCCAACCACTCGTCGTCCTAGGCCTAACAGCACGATGAATTTGATAAATCCTCTTATCGCCCCGGGAGACAATTAAAGCGCATGTGACAGGGGTCCCTATCTCCACTCTCCTCCTGTAGCGCTTCATTTAGAAGCCATTTGTCTCCGCTATGGATTTCCTATTTTTAATGGCGTGCGTATGCAGGGGTCGGGGCCGTGCTGAATAATAGATGCCTTTCGCTCCCTCTCTTTCCCTTTCATTCCCTCTCTCGCTCATTTCCTCATCGCCGGGCCCCATGGGAAGGTGTCGGTGTCACTCTGGAAACCAAGGTGCAGCACTCCTGGTGCTCTCCAGATTCTGGCAGGAGGCTATTCAATCTAGCGGACGAGGCTTTTGGTGAAAGCCAGCGGCAGACAGTGAGCTGATATCAACGGGCACACGTTAACCCTCAGCCTCCCCCTCCCCTCCTTCCCCACATCCCCAGTAAAGGACGTTTATCACAGAAAGCGGGGCCGCTGCACAGTGAGGTGATATATCGCCCTGGCTGAGCGCGAATGAATAGACTAGTAATTATCCCGTTAAAAGGGTGGCCAGACAAAGAGAGAGCCGCGCTATAATTTAAATTGTTTTGTTTCCCCCACAGTCGAAGCCTGGCCTGCTGACTGACATCAGGGAATGGGAAAAGTGAGCCTATTTATAGCCTGAGACGTTCAGCTAATTGTAGAATTTAATAAGGTTTCTGGAAGAGTGGATTCTGTAAAAGCCAGAGGCCTGCACCTCCTCTCCGGTCTGCTCTTATATCTCCTCAACATCTCTCTTTGGCTTTGCAGTTTTACTCGCTCCCATATTTCTCTCTGCATCTTTCACTCGATCCTATCCTCCCATCTTGCCATCTTCTATCCCACCATCTCCCTCTTTTGTGTATCCTCCCCTCTCCCCCATGTCTCACCTCCCAACAACCCCTCATTTTTTCCTCCCTCTCCCTCATCCTGTTCTCTCCTATCACATAAAATCTACCTTAGACTAATACTCCTCTCAGTTTGCTTGCGTGACTCTGATTGTGTGATTCTCGTCTTGTCACAGTGGCTTACGGTGTGCATGGATATGTGTGTGTGTGTGCATGTGTGTGTGTGAAGAGGTGTCCACATGTGTGTGTGTGTGTGCGCATGTGGTCTCGTCTGGTGTGTGTGAGACAGGGGTAATTGAGCTCAGAGGATTTTCTGTCTTTGGTGGCAGAGGGGAAATTGGAATCTTCAGAATCCATTAGAGAGACCCTCTCACAGTGTGTGTGTGTGTGTGTGTGTGTGTGTGTTTTGTGTGTGTGTTTTGTGTTTGTTGTGAATGTATGTGTGTGTGCGTCATGTTTGCATATTTGTGAAAAAAAAGAGGCATATATGTTCGAGGTAAAGGAGCAGCAGGGCAACAATGACAATGTAGAGACATGAATATGAAATATAAAGTCACAATCTAACTGAAACGGAAAGCTTCTTGTGTGCCTTTGTTGTGTACGTGCATTGTGTTGTGTGGAGTCCCTGGTGTGTATACGCCGACTCTCTGAGGCTAACTGACTGAGCTCCTTCATAGACTGCAGGGGAATTGGGGAGAAAGAAGAGAGGGAAGGTGAGCGAGGAGAGAGGGAGAACAGCAGGTAGCCAACAGCAGATGGTCTCAGGCTTCCTCCCCGCAGAGCTATCACTCTCCTTCTCTTTCTCTCTGCCTCATGTTCTTTTCTGCATCGTACGTCGTATAATGTATCATCTCACCTCAGCATCCTTGGCCATATATCTACCTCATTTACTTCTTTACACTTAACTCACACTAAAACCACCTTCTGCCGGCGGGGTTAACTTGATTTTTGTTGCTGATGAGGTAATGTCAGAGGAATATGTTTGTGACATTCAATGTTTTTCTTACTGTCAAATCTCATGAAAAGACACAATACCAATAATACATTTATCAAGCTCACAGGTCTGTGTACCCAAAGCCTGATCCAGCTTACTCTGCTATGGAGCTGCTCTGTTGTCCAAAAAATATTAAAAACACATCAGTGAACAACACTGATGCAATGAGTGATATGTTCCCTCATCCCACTAATGTGCGCTGTCCTGGTGCTGTAAATATTCACTAGTGTGTATTAATGCGCGCGTGAAAATAGTCCCAAACAAATGCAGTGATTACTCCTGTCTAAGTGACGACTACAGTTCCCAGCTGTTTCAGGAAGTTCTGAAATAACAATGAAACCATATATATCTGACCCATTTAAAGATTTTGCGTCTTTTATAAGAATGAATGGTTTGGGGCTGACGGAGTGTTGAGAGACGAACAAACACATTAGGTGCGTTTCCATTAACCTGCTTAATGCGCAATTTCAAATTGCAAACTTAAAAATGAGTAATGGAAACACGTGAATTAGTGTTGCAGAAAAACGTATAGTACGCTCGCATGAGATGGTTTTTCTGACTATTCAACCAAGCAATATTTCGCAAAAGTGAAATGCAAATACTTCTTTTGCATTCAAGACGTAGCGCCTGCTGTATCTTGCCCCAGGGAGAATCAGACTGCTGAAATCCATCGTCACGTGTAATTGGAATGATAGTTCAAGTGGAGAAAACCAGGTTTTATTCACATAACATCACTCAATGCAAACACAGAGCATCTGCAGTTGTGTTTTGTCAACTCCCCCCTTAAAATTGCTTCTATTTTGCACAAAACTGCAATGGAAACCCGGCTACTGTTGGTTTTGGTCTTTCCATGAGATTTTTTGGGACACCAGTCTTATGCTAAAGGGTAAAGGTTAAAAAAATGATAGTATCTAGTCGTAGCCGTGCAAACACACAAACAAAGCAGGTGCTTCCGTATGGGGCACGAGAGGTCACTCGCGATGGTTTGGTGAGTGTAAAAATGGTGTGAATCATATGCTATGGCCTCCTCAGCCATCAGATCTAAACCCAGTTAATCAAACCCAATACCCAAGACCTTTCAAAGATACTATTTGTTTTATCTTTTTTGTCCCTTAATTTATCAACCATCTTAATCATTGTTTCAGATTTTTTAGCTCCATTCCAATACAGTGGAGTCTAAATCTTAAAATAACTTGGCACATACAAATCTATTTGCTTGGCGAGACACCACCGGAGGTGAAATATTTTCATATTTCAGGTGAGGTGATGCTTGAAGTGCAAGCACTGTGGATCAATTTACATAAATGAAAATGATTACACACAAAATAATTATTCTGTGTGGATTTCTTCATTTTTAATCTTCTAATCAACATTATTTTATAACATTGCATGGGAAATAACCCAGAGAGATTAATTTCCAGTCTATTTCTTATAGGATTTATGTGGGTAATGAAATGTGACAGAAGTATAATGTGTTACTTTCTCGACATTTAAAGTGAATGAGTGGGGTTTTGTTTAAGACCAAAGTGTGTGTTGTTGAGGGAAACAAGCTTGGATCAATACAGTCACACTGTTAGCGCTGTAGTCACAGCTTCTTTAACAGCCAGTGTGCGTGTGTGTGTGTGTGTGTGTGTGTGTGTGTGTGTGTGTTTGTTTTCAGACATGCCACGATGTCTATAAAGTCCTGTTTATGTTGGTAACTGTGCTTAAATGGATATGAAACTGCATCCATGCAGTGCAGTAGGGATGTATGCATATGTATGTTCTCCAGTGTGTGTTTAAATTTGTGAACCTGTGTGTGTGTGTGTGTGTGTGTGTGTGTGTGTGTGTGTGTGCGTGTGTGTTGTAATGATTAGCCTTCTCTTAATGGGAAAATAACGTCAGAGCCACTGGGACGTTTAATCCATCTGAGCTGATTCTGTTTCCATCACAGCTATTGATCAACTCCAGTGACAAATCAACAGGGGGCTACTACTGTGTGTGTGTGTGTGTGTGTGTGTGTGTGTGTGTGTGTGTGTGTTAGCACCTTACACAGCATTTTACTATGTCACAAACCAAACACCTAATGCAACATTAAACTCCAATAAGGTTCTTTCCTCTCTCTTTCTTTTTTCTTCCAGTCTTTCTCTCGCTCATTCCTTCACTTGATTTTCATAGTCTTTCTTCTCCAGTTTTGTCTCTGTTTTCAGGCTCACACTCTTCTTCCCTCCCTCCCTCTCTCCCTCTCTCCAGTCGTTAAGTGGTATTGGCTTTAAAGGGGCAGCAAATCAGTTGCTGATTAATACTGAATTTTTGGGGCCATTTGTCTGCACAGTTGCCCCTGTCTGTGACACCCCCCACCTCCACCCTTTTTTCCTCCCTCCCTCTCCTCCTTCTCTCTCTCTCTCTCTCTCTACCTCTCGTTCTCCCTCCCTCGGCTGTGATGAATGACCGGCTGATTGCCGAGGGATTAGAGTCGTCACGGTTACCTGTGCCTTGACAAAGTGGTCCTGATTGGTGACCAAGCCACTTCAGGAGGGGGGGTGGGGGTTATATCTCAGAATGGACTAGTGTGTATTTGTGTGTGTGTCTGTGTGGGGGGTCAGTTTCAGATGAAGTTGTGTGTGGTCTGTACGTGTAGGCTACGGGCAGGGTTAGTGTACACAGTTTATCGTGTTTGTTGCTGTGATTAGGGGCAGGGCTCTACTGTGTGTGTGTGTGTGTGTGTGTGCGTGCGTGTGCGTGCGTGTGTGTGTGTGTGTTTGTGTGTTTGACTGGGGCAGGGGTGAGCTACCGGCTCTCTCAGACACTGATTTTGTGCGACAGAGATTGGCGAGGTCCCGGCAGCGATGTGACCACATTGACACCCGAGAACCGGGTAAACGGGTGCCAGTGGACACTGATGAATCGGCACTCGGAGGAATCGAACACAAGCCTAATCAGCGCATGGATCCCCATGCAGCAACATTTTTCAGTTTTGTCCTGCCTTATCAGGTGCAGGCCGTCAGCTCTGTCAGATCCCATTGGTCCAGCCCCTCTGTCACTCACACCCGTTGGTGATTATAGGTGTATTACAAATGATCAAAACAAGGGGCTGTGATTTCTGCAGTAGCCCTGCAAGTTCAAGGGTAAGTGTGCATTTGAATGTGCAAGTTCATCTGAATCACTGATGTTTGTGACTAATCAAGTGTAAAAGAAGCACTTTTGACATTTGAATGGTGTTAATGTTTTGAGGAGTTTTCTCAGTACATTTTTTTTTTTTTACATGATCTTTAGCATCAGCTGGGAAATGGGGATGGTTTATCAGGATGGATGACCTGGATCCTGGCCCATATCATCATGAGCATATAATGTAACTACAGCTTAAAGAGCTACCAGGAAGCTGTTATAGAGATGGGCGCCAATTCAAAGGTAAAAAAGAGTGAGTGAATGGATTGATGGTGAGTATGAAAATGATGTGAATCACATGCTATGGTCTTCACAGTCACAAGAGCTCAACCCAGTTGAACATGAATGAGGAATCCTTTGGAAGCATGGGCATCGCCTCGACTGGGCATGCCGGGCTTAAGCCTCAAATATTATTTCTTTAGCCACAAATGATTGGCCACTTTAAATGGTTTGTCACCATGTGACTGAATGTCTGTAAAAGAAGACAGTGTTGTATTTCATCTTCAAGGAACGGAGGTAAGAACAATCTGAGAGGGCTTCCATGAAAATACATGGAAATATTTGTGTGTTATTGGCTGACAGGTCTTTGTTAATACTGCAGTTGATGAGGTTACTACGCCAAACGCTAGCTCACAGTCAGTGTGAGAAACAAACATCCTCTCGTGTGAAGCCAGTAAAACACGGTGTGTAAATCAATGATGTAAATGGTGTTTTCTCCAAATTGAGTGGACGTGATATGAGCAGAGCGCAAGTTATATATAACTAATGTACTGTAGCCAGCTAAACCGTTAGCAATGATAGCTCAGTTGCGCCCCTTCTTGGCTAACGACATTTGCCTAGACTCATGTTAGATAGTCAGAGGTTTTTATGACCAACTGGCACAGTCGGTCACAGAAAGATATATTTTTCTCTTCAGCTGTTTACCACAGTAAACTGCTTCACTTTTAGCCAGCAAAGGCATGGCTCTGATCATGTGTTACTTTAATGCTTTCCACAGAGTCAAGATTAACTTCAACATTACATTAAAAACACTGATGTCTAGTTTGGATGCCAGAGGCTGTAGTAAGAGTGGGGAGACCTCCGGGGTAATTTAGTAATCTAATTTCAGATAATTGGTTTAATTATGTTCATAACAACTCTACAAGGATAAACAGGATGTTGTGCTATCCCAGAATGACAGGTATTCTCAGCAAACACATCTGTCGTCACTTATACCACCTTGTATCTACCCAACGGCTTAGAATGTGCTCGTGACCATTTCACCACTTATTTTAACACTTTGCTCTGCTAACTTGAAGATGAAACTTGCCTTGAAAATTATATTTTCTTCTTGGAAACAGAGGAGGATGTGCAGAGGCAGGGAGAGAAGACCTCAGATAGACATAAGGAGAGGGACTTTCTCTGGTGGGTTTCTCTGAGAAGCTGACAGAGAGGGGGATCCTGGGAGGAGGAGGAGGAGGAGGAGAAGATCCCTCTTGTCCCTCCAGGCTACAGAGGGATGAAGGATGGAGAGATGGAGAGACGAAGGGATGTGTAGTTTGGTTAGAAGATGATTATGTCAGGGCAGTGGAGGCTGAGGAAGAGCCTTGACTAATTATAGTCATCTATTACAGACACAATTAAAACCTGGCTAATTTACTGCAGCCCGACGCTCGCACACCCAGCTGATTTATACCGGTGCTCAATGACACCCGGAGGACACTCACACACACAAATGCACAGACTTGCATGAATGCGGAAGGGAAGAGGAAACTCAAAGACAGACACACACATGGATATGTTTCCTCTGTTCCCTTCTTTTGCTGACTACATGTTAAAATATAGATTGACATAATGTCCAAGTGCGTAACAGCACACAGACTTAAAAAGACCTAGTAGCCTACATCTGAACTCAAGTGTTAACAATAGACTGTCATGGCAGACATTTTACTTGTCTTAACTTTTAAAACAGCAAAATTTAATGGAGAAATTCATTCAATTCTATGGAAATTGTTTGCCTCTGAGAGCCCAAAATGGAGGAAGCTATAGGGGCTTATTAGCTGTGTTGCACCATTCATGTTTATCTAACCTCATGTGTTGTAAACGACTGCATGAAAGTGGAATGGTTGTATGTAGACATTAAGCTGATGAGACAGGAGATGATGGTACAAATATGTCTTTCAAATAAAAGGAAAAAAAAAAAAATCCCATCCACATGAAAACACGAAAACATGCCAAACAATCCCTATTCCAAACTAACAGACAGTGATGTAACCCAATAACTATTGGCTAGTTGCATGAAGGAGATAACGGTGCACACTCTGACATCACAAGCCGTGACTTCAGTTTGTGCGTTGACAAATGGCCAAAATACATAGAAAATGCTATGTTTAAAAATATACCTGTATACATGTAGACTAGGTCTCAAATTTCTCTGGCTACCTGTTTTTCTGTAACTTCTTATATTGTTACACCTCCATCACACACACACACACACACACACACAAACACACACATGCACACATAAGCAAAGACAAATACTACCATTACCTCTGCCATGTGTTTGTACAGTGACGTAAGTGTTGGTGTAGGAGTTTGTCTCTTGGTCCCAGCACTGTGGCCTGTGAGTAATCGCTGTCACTTTGTGTCAACCACTCCTCATATACACCTACAGGAAAAACCAAAACACAAAGAGAGAGAGAGAGAGAAGAGAGGGGGAGGCGAAAATAGACACTGAGGGAGGGAAGGAAAACGAAAGAGTGCAAAAAAAGAGACCAATATGACAGCATTTCTCTTGGTCCTCCAATAGGTTGTCAAGGTGTTTGGTTGCTGCGGCAACCAGGCTCCGCCTCCTGATGGGATAGGCCATGCCTGTCTGCTTTTGCTCCTCCCCAAAATTGATCAATCAAGGCAAAATCCTGACAGGAGACCCGCCCACATGGCGTGGCTCTGCCAATAGAAATCTCTCCCTCTCTCTTCCCTGCTCTCTCTCTCTCTCTCGCTCTCTCTCTCAAGTCTCCCCATCTCTTTCTCGCTCTCAGCAGCCCTCAGGTGATGTGGCGCTTTAAGGGTTAAGTCGGCAGCGTGCTGGATCTCTGCAGAGGTGACAGATGCTTCCTATCCCACCCAGCACCACAGGGGAACCGGAGACACTCAGCATACCAATGAGCCACCGTCTGACACACACACGCACACACACACACACGTAAGCATGCACGCGCAGGCATAAATATGCATATGTGAACGCACAGAGATCACAAGCGTACCCAAAAACACGCACCCAAACCCACACATATGCTCAGATGCATACACAATGTACCTGCTGGGGTATATTAAGGATGTCATATTTATGATAATCATCTGTATGCACATCATTTGAACATCTTCCTGCTTTGTACAACCAGCACTCAAACAAATAGATGTGCATGGCTTCCCTTCCAGCGGGGGCAGATGTCATCCTTTGTCTCAAAACATGACCTGCTATGGAGGGGCCACTGCTCACAGCCATAGAGTAGCAGACGCACACACTACAAGTAAATGCACACATGCATGTAGATACATTCAAACATATGGTACAAACACAGTATATGCACACAGGCAGACACACACTCACGCAATAAAAGTGACAGCTGTCGTTATGATGGAGCACTCGGAGAAGGGGAAGTGAAGGCTTAGCCACCGCGCAACATGGTGTCGAGAAGACCTGCTATTCATTTTCAGCTTAATATGTTCCAGCCCATTGGAAAAACATTGCAGCATATAATGTAAGCAATTTCATATGCGCGCACCACTCCTCACAGCTTCCTCTCTGAAGCGCCCAGCAGAATGAAGAGACCAGATTTAGCTGATGGTTGACTGACTTCAAAAATAACACACAGCCTGTGAGCGAGTGTGAGGGGATGTCTGCTTGGTTTTGTGTGTGTCTGCGTAAAAGCGCTTGCATTTGAGTTGTTATGTTTATGTGCGTGTGTGCATATGTGTGTGGATCTGTATCGGGATACGTGTGTGTTAATTAATCCGGTACCATCCATGTCCCCTGTTACGCATCTCTGCACATTTACTCTCCATCGCAGCATCACTTGATTGTGCTGTTTATCCACCAAAGCAGCAAAGATGATCAGCAGAGTGACACTGGATGGATGTCTCTACCATCACAGATGCAAATCAAAGACTTTTGCGCACAGACACAGACACACACACACACACACACACACACACTGAGTATTGCCATTGAAAAGACCAAAGTAGTCATTCCCTCTTTGAAAAAAACAAAACAAAAAAACATTAGTTTTCACATACATGTGAACACATTGGCATGTGATGTGATGAGTAAAATATCTTCTCTCTGACAAAAATGTTCACACACACACACACACACACACACACACACACACACACACAAGCAAGCACAGTGAGCCCCAGCCGGTCCCCTAGCATCTTTATATGGGTAAATAAATGGTGTGCTTGGCAGTGGGTAAATGCATGTGCTCTCAGCCTGCGGGCCCAGATGGCAGCCCAGTCGTTTGCTTTGCCTTGTTTTGTTTAATTACTACAATCAACTCTCTATTTCTTCAATTAATCACCACCAACCTGTTCCATTAGTCTCTCTCTCTCTCTCACGCGCACACGCACACAGACACTTACACACACCTTCACACAAACCACAAAGGCTACACAGCTATGTTCACACATCAAATATAGTGAAATGGGAAATACACAGAGAGACAAAGACATGTTAATATTAACAACAAGCAGGGCATTAATGTAAATGCCACACACCTAGTGTACACACACAGCACATACAGCTGTGGCCCCTGTCAAGTTATTAGCATTTTAAACGATTAAACTTTATATGAACCTTATGATGTAGAAAAAATAAAAATTAAAAAATTAAAAAGAGAGAAAACAAGCAGCCGGCTGTGGCACTCAGTGATGGGATGGAGGGATGGAGGGGGGGGGGGGGGGGGGGGGGGGGGAGTGGAGCTTCAAGACAGCGTGGAGGTGGCTGACAGCAGCCGGGCACACGAGAATAACGGGGCGGAAAGCACTTCATTACGTCCTTTTATTCCGTTATAATCACCACACGGCCATCACTCCTCGGCGACACCGGGGCCCAGGCACTGACACGAGGATTGATGCACCGGAAACGCGAGGCTCCTGCAAAACAATAAACAACACCATTAACCAACGTGGCCCCGTCGACGCAGTAAACAGTTCATATTAATTACAGTCTGCCCGAAGCGCGCCTCCGTGTTGCTTCTAATCCGCCCTAATATGACGACAGCCAAGAAGATTGTCAATTAGCCCACGGTTTTTATGTGTAGATGATCAGGGATGCAGGTTTAGCAGCTTGTAATAGAATTAGATGGAATCAATTTGAAACACAAAGCGAGACAGAGATGAATTGATATACAAGCAGGCCCAAGTAATTTTATCATCAACCATTTACTCCAAGTTATAGCCTACACACTTTAGATATTGGCTTCGCTCAAGTAGAGCACGTTTGTGAGAGTCTGACACAGGTCCTCAGTGTGTGTGTGTATGTGTGTGTGAGAGCGTGTTGTGGATGGTAAGGTATATGAGAAAATCACTGATGCGTGCCGCATTAAAACAGATCTAATCACATTTTTATCTCGGCTATCAAAGCATTACAGTGCTAATTTAGTGCGGAACCTTTTTTAAATGTGATCTCAGCGTCTCTGCGTTAACACCAAGGTAAGATTTCAGTCACCTATATGTGACATCATGACACAGTTAATGCTTTAGTGGCAACACGATCGCAACACACACTCACCATCCTGCAGCCTAGTAGTAGCGGCCACTCTTTGTCTTCGACTGCCATCTACAGGTCAGTGTGCGGTACTTCCACTTTGTCAATGCTGGAAAATCCATGACATCTTTTCCCTTTTGCCTCCATTGAATTTGTTTAAGGTTTTTTTTTATATATTTATATATTTATTTATTTATTTGATCTCTGAGCAGCTATGGCCCATCATCTTGCCACTGTGCCTTTGCCTTTCAGCTTTGTTTAAAAAAAAAAAAAGATTTCTAATCATGACCACACATGAACCTGCACCCATGTCTTCTTAGAGCCTGCTCTTACTATTTTAATCAAATCCTTGTTGATTTGTCAGATATTTTCTTTTGATTTTTGATTTCAGATTTTGATGTTTTAAATGTTATAACTTATCTTTCTGTTTTATCCAGCTGCGCTTCGCCCTCTATCTTTCTTCATAGTTGTTTTTCACTGTGGACATTTTGACATGTCACAATAGGAAAAGCACAGGTATAGCCTCAATACTTAAATCGCTTCAGTTTTAGAGTCCTGGTATTTTATACGCTGGCTCACTGTTACGCTGTCATGGCTTTCCTGCTATGACAAGTCAATGTATTCTGTGAATAAGGCCTGTTATGAAGCACTTTATTTTTCCTGATTCTATTCCCAATCATAATGATAAGAACAAAAAGAAAAGGAAGAGGAAGATGAAGAAATGCATGCCTCTACCATCGTCATCATCATCGCAATAATAATAATTGCATTGCATGTAAAGATGGTTTCTTTGGGGGCTTCATGTTTGAATGTCCCACTTATTGTGCGTGGCTCTGGTTTAGGGCAACAGTTCAGCTTATGTGGTAATGTATGATGAAAATAGTGGACATCATGTGACCTGTCACTCAGAGAGAAAGCATGTGAGTGCTCAACGTAAACAGAAAGCGTAGAAATTATACAGCGTTCAGATTTACTGCAAATCAAAGGAGAGATTCCCACAATGTGTAGATATGAATCAGACTTCAGTTATAAGGGTTTTGATGCAGAAAAAAAAACGGACATTGGATGTAAACTGTCCTCGACAGTATTTTCCATTCCTGCACTGAGGAGGAAGACGCATCTGTAAACAGGGATCATCAGAATGCATATATCCAACCCAACGTCAGTTCACATCAAACATGTGTTCCAGCTTCTGCTCAGCTTGGTTCATGACCACAAACATGATTTTTTTTTAAAAAGGCTTGAAAAGTTTTAGTTAAAAAACTAAAATAAAGTGAGACCTTTTTTCGTAATGATTTACAGTTCCACCTCCTCACCTGGCTCTGGCCAAAGTTATTTTCTGTGTTCAGTGTGCACTTTGACCTCACTGAAGCAGCAATAATCAGAGGAAATATAGGCAAAGGATTGACCTCCTCAAACCCTTATATGTAAATTTTCAAACCCACAAAGAGTTTGAAATGCATTAAAGTGGAATGTAAACGATAACATGTGACCATTAGAGAGCATTAAAACTGCTGCTCCCTGCTTATATAACCTCCATTACTGCACAGTGATATCAGGATGAAACAATGCAATGATTTTGCGTCGCTCTCTCTTCAAAGAGATTGTGCTCATTCTCAGATGGATTGAATAACAGGAAGGAATCTCTTGTTTGCTTGCATTATAAACAAACTGTAATATGATCCTGTAGGAAAATGCATCTCAGGCCATCTGGGAAACACTATATCCATCACAGTATTAACAAGATATGTAAATATTGTGATGTTGGATGCTGGTGAAAAAGCTCAAGCAGAATGAGATGTGGATGGCAGCTAACATTAGGAGCTGTTGGTTATTTACTCCCTTGTTCTCTGTTCGCTCTGAAAATCTTCAGTCCTCTATTTTCCATTTTGATTGAATGTTTGAAAACTGTTGTTTGAAACTGATTATTGTTCATTTTTTCAATATAAGGTGAAATACTACCACAGAATAAACTGCAATTTCCCACCTCTTATCACATTAAGTAGACAGTAACAGAGCCTTTGGCCAACATCACTGTGCTGAGCTCAGTCCAACATAATGTGGCCTTGGCCTACATGTGCAACCACCAGTAATGGGCAGTATAACCCCCACCTTCACTGCTTTCTTCTCTCTTACTCCCTCTCTTACACACACACACACACACACACACACACACACACACACACACGCACACACACACACACACACACGCACACACACACACACACACACACACGCACACACACACACACACACACACTTTTAAAACCTTTTGCCCTGTTAAACTCAGGATATGAGTCCTGAGTGAGAGCAATAAAACCAGTTCAATAAAATGGCCCCTCTGTTTCTCCTTCTCCTGCAGCTCCTGGCCTACTGTATGTATGTACATGTACTGGACATGTCTATCTATCTATCTATCTATCTATCTATCTATCTATCTATCTATCTATCTATCTATCTATCTATCTATCTATCTATCTATCTATCTCTCTTGCCCTGTATATGGTCTCTATCTCACCATTATGCGTCTTTATACATTATATGAGTCATCGCATCGTCTTGTAAATGCTCTATGTTTACTGATTTAATCCTGTGGTGGGAATATTAGGCAAAATAAACAGCTGTCCTTTCACTTACCGTAATGTAAATATACTCCACCGCTCACTCAAGCTTTTTACAATGATACTTACAATGAAAGTGCATGCAGAGGGTTTGAGTGCTTTGCTAACACACAGCTGCTTCTAGGATCAAACTTCACTCTTTACAGATATACAACAGTCAGTCTAAAAGTGTGTATTGAGGCTGTTTTCAAAAGGACTCAAACACTGAATATGAATCCATTAGAGAAGATTAATTATACATATAAGGGATACAATTTTTTTAGTAGCTATTAGTACTCAGTGATCAATATTGACTGCTGTACAGTTACAACAAACACTTGAAGGGATACAATAAGAATAATCACCTGTATTATAATGATATTGAGATTTAAAAAGCAGCATTCATACAGATTCTTTATACAGCCACATCAGAGTCCTTATGAATACTATTGCTTGTATTTTGTCAGAGGACTTATTCCCAGCAGCCACATCAGACGGCGTCGTTCCGTTTTTCCGTCGGTAGATGGCAGACTTGAATGAATAATTCTTGCAGGAATTGGGGGAGCGCGCCTGGAGCTCCAGGGAGCGCGCCGCCGCCTTCAGCCCGACCGCCTGCCTGCCCGCTTGCCTGCCTGCTTGGATATTCCGCTTCCGTGCGTCGTCTCGCCGCCGTGCCGTGCCCGGGTGAAGAGTTCATGGTGCGGGCTCGTCGGCGGATGATGCGAGGCCCATGTCAGAGTCTAATCTCATTTTGCAGCGCGGTGAGAGCGACATGTTACATTACTGGAATCAGTGAGGGGACCCAAAGAAAGCGTGCCAATAAACAAAAGTAACGGGCACTCTCTCATTTATAACTATTAGGAACGCTTAACCTTATGTCAGCTTATGGTTACATATAAATCCACTGGCCATTTACTGCGACGTTTTATTGAGAGGCTACTGAATCATCGATATTAGATTTGAAAAATAACCGATATTTTATTAAGCCTATTTGCATCTTTTACTGTCCACTGCAACTTATGATGAAATAGACGCACTCAGCTCTCATAGTTGCACACACACACACACACACACACACACACACACACACACACACACAACACAGTTGAATCCACTGAGTTACTCCACTGTTAATGATACTGTTGATCAGACTTAAAAACTCACTCTGCAGTATTCCCTGCACCTGTTCCCTGTTTCTTACAAACAAAAAGCTGGATTCTCTCTTTGTAACACACACACACACACACACACACACACACACACAGAAAGAGAGAGAGAGAGAGAGAGAGACACAAATTGTACCACAGTGTCAGATCCAAACAGGCTTTGCTGTGTCCTTCAGTGTGTAGATGCACTTGAATGATAATGGCCAGTAGGGAGCACTCTGTGTAATCATAATGACCTATCTCCTATGAGTTATATCAGGGTTTGTCCATATGAATCATGTCTCTGCATCATATACATACGTTTAGAATGATAAAGTCAACTCTTTGTGTTGCATTAGGTGTTTTGTCGTGCGGTGGAAAGAGGCACAATTGCTTCAGATAAGAGAGTAGCTGTGGTCATTGTACCTGCAGTTTGCTACTATGCATAAGAACAAGCTATATTTTGGCTGTAATGTCCTGCAGTCGGAGAGATATCTCTGTTTTTGATGCAATATGTTTTGGCAGAGAGACCGACAAACCATTACACAACAAACTGAGGGAATAGTGCGAGAGGGGATGGGTGACAGTTTTAAAAACTCTCCCACACAGTTGAACTCTCTCACAATGTTGAACTCTCCCACATAGTCAAAAGAAAATATTTGCATTCTTTAAAAAATATGTAGGATAAAATCCAAAAGACTAGAGTCTCAAAGGGCTGGATGTTACTGCACTTACAGTAATGGCTTTAGAACTCTGAATATAGTCAAATATAAATATATTGTTTTGAATAAAGTAGCAAAAATACTTAGAGCCCTTTATGAATTTGGAGGAAAAAGTCATGGCTTCGTTCCCTGTAAACCCTTGATAAATTCTTCCACTCTCACATCTGATGCTTTGCCTTCACATGTTAATCCTCCACTGATAAAAACAAAACCATTGTCACACATTACATTTGAAGTTTTCACAAGTTTCTCTCACTGCAGCTCCAACGTAATGTGCTTATTTCGTAATCACAGTGGCTGAGAGGAGAGCCAAGCGTGACGAGAGGATCCTCAGATTCAGTGTGAGTTCCTGCTGAGCCACATTTTCTCCAGTAGTTGGCAGCAGAGGACTGAGGCTGTGAGTCGTGGCTTCATCCCAAAACTCACTCATACCTCCTCTGCTGCCATCACCGCCTGCATTTTCATCTCTTTTGGCACCTTTTATAAGCTAGGTTGCATATATTTTTAGTGCAAGTAATTTATTTGAGAGACTGTGTGAGATTTATTCTGAGAAGTGATGTGGTTGTATTAACACTTTAGCGACTGAATATAAGAAGAAATATAATGTGGAATGTAGTGATATCAAAATTCAGTGTATAAGATATTTTATTAAACCAGCAAGCTCTGCATTGTTTGAATATGAATATCTTCCTCTTCTTTTGCCTTGATTAGCATTATTACACACACAAACACACACACACACACACACACACACACACACACACACACACACACACACACACACACACACACACACACACTCAAAGGAAGAGGGGAGCGAGACAGACACTAAAGGCTGTGATATACGTGTCACCAGTCTGACCCAGACTGCACTTCCTGCTCACCAGACAACTATAGTGTCACACACACACACACACACACACACGGACTCACACATGCACACATGCACACTGGCAAGAGCGCCGACACCAGATGGAGGTGCTGACATAGACAAAGCTGATAACCGGGTTACCCTCATCATTCCCACTTACACCCTGACGACTGTGGGCCTCACACACACACACACACACACACACACACACACAAGTAAGTATGTTATCTGTGGTCATCGGCCCCAGCTTGCGTCACACTCCTGCCCCCTTATCAGCACCTCTTTGCCCTGAGCTGTAATGCTCGTCCTCCTGAGAGAGACACAGACACAAGGACAGAGGGAGTCGTGTGTCTCTGTGTGTGTGTCTGTGTCTGTTTGTGTCTGTGTGTGTGTGTGTGTGTGTGTGTGTGTGTGCATACAGTATGTGTTTGTGAAGGAAAAGGGGCAGACGTGTTGATGCCTTGTGACGGGATCGAGGTAGGAAGTGTGGGAAGATAGTGCGGGTGCAGGGGGCAGCAGACAGACACCCAGCCTGGAAAGAGAGACCCTGTGAGAGAGGACGGTGAGTGAAACTGCAGAGGATGTGTGGTCTGATTGCTGAGGTGAAAGTGTTGCCAGCCAGATGTACTACACCTCTGTATCTTTCCCTTGCTTCTCCCGTAGCTTTGCTCTAATTCTGTCTCCCTGCAGCCGTCTGTACTTGGTCTCTTCTCACTAACTTTGACTCCTGGCCCTTTGCTCGGCTCCGTATCCTTCCTGCTGCAGGGCCCCTTCATTCCTTCTTTCCCTCCCACAGCCGCTTTCACTCATCTCTCCCTCCTGTCTCTGTTCTCATCCCATCTCAGACTTCACAGTTACAGAAAAGACCACAGAGAGTAAGACATTAGGGAGTGTTGTTTTTTTTTTTTGGCGAGGAAGGGGAAGTTATAAGTTGCATGAACGTGTTCTTTATGCATCTTTATCTTTCTTTTTCCCACTTCTTCCACCTCTTAGCGTCTGCCACCCCCCAACTCCCTCCACCTCCCGCCTCTCTCTGACCATTTAGCTCTAACAAGTGCTCTCATAGTTAATGAAATTTCCCTGTCTCTGCTCAAATTTCTGCGATTAATCTTACTGTCCCTTCTCCCACTTCTCATCCTCTCACCTCTTAATAACATCCCCTCCCCTCCTCTCCTAAGAGAAACAAGAATCCCTGCCTGTGCTTCCTTTCCTCTCTCCTTCTCCCATCTCTTCTCCTTCTTCCCCCCCTCTTGCTCCTCACTCTGTCTCAGCGCCTCATTTTAACTTGCTTGTGTGTAAACATATGCACAGGAGAAGAGGACGAGAAGGATGAGGAGGAGGAGGAGGGCTCAGCCAACATTTGCCTAAGGCTCCGCAGCCTGGATCGATAAGTGGTCTTAAGTTTATCTGATTTTTATCAGCGGAGCCGACAGGGGGGCAGGTCGATGGGCTGTGCCCGCGTCAAGTTGACCTTTTCAGGGACGATGGCGAGAGAGCTCCCCCTGGGACCCCCATGGTCCCCTGTCACTGTCTGACTGGCACAAGTCTGTTGGGCTCAACAACAAAGTCTGCAGAGACGTCTATATCAGCGCCCGGTGCGGCTGACAGGGCCTGGCTGTTGTATTTATAAACTGTCCTTTGGCCGTGACACTTTGCCAATGATCGGGCCTTAATTTATGCAGGCAAATCTCCTCGGTGCAAAAATGAAAGCTAATAGAGTCATTAGCCACTAATTCGAGCCGGGATACCTTGTATAAATTGGCTTACTTTGTAAAGCCCTCCCCCGACAATACCCCCCTACTTCACCCCCCCCCATCAACCCCACCACCCTCTCCCTGTTTCTCTCTCTTCCATCTCTCACCCGCACCATAACATAACATCATACATACCCTGAGCACACACATTATTTTAGCGCCTAAATGGTTGATGGTGTGTGTTTGTTTAATGGTGTGTGAGGCAAGATATCTAATGTGTATGTGAATGTGGTGCACAGCAGAAGTTGTTTCCACCTCCATGGCTGTGTTACATAAAATATACATACTCAATGTACCAGAGATGTTACACTAAAGAAGCGAGTGTGTGTGCATGCATTTTTTTGTGTGTGTGCGTGTGTGTGTGTGTGTGTCTATGTGTGTTGGCATCTCGCTGTCTGTGCCCAAAGCTGTTAGTGCTGATGTGTTATTGTGCCGCCTGATGGCTGATTATGACATTAAATGTTTATGAGCATTGATCAGCGATAGCCCCAAAGTGAGAGCCATTTCATATCCTCACTGGCCACTGCTTAACGGCATACTGATGGATGCACAATGATCTCCAATACGACGCAACAGGGAGACCTGCACACGCTGCATATAAACACATGCACACACAAGCACATATTCAAACGCACACTGGCTCATAGACACATAGAAAGATGCATGCATGCGAGCCCGTGCAGTTATACACACACATTAGAGGATCCATTTTAAGCCATCAGCTTCAATTTAAACACTTGTAATATTGTTTTATTTGGGTGGTGACTCTGTGGGGCAGGGCGGTCTACATCGCTACATCTTCTGCTCGACTCTTTAAAAACACTCATTTGAGAGTTAGACTGGAGTGTTAATGGATGCTACGTGTTCATCAACCACACAGGAATTATATGGCCGTTATCTGTATATGTTACAGTTACCTCAGTGGTATCAGATCTCGCAAGAAACTGAGTTGAATGTGCCTGCACACCACAGCATCCATGTGTAGTAGACAAATCCAAACCCAATGATTTACACTCAAAGCCAACAATCAGTCCCAGTATAGTGAGTGGTGTGCCCTTCATGTAGTGAGGGTGGAAAGGAAAGGGGTGGTAGATGTGGTCGTGTGGCATGTCAGACTTTCCTGCAGGATTTTTTGCGTCCCATTAATTTTTTGTTTAGCATAATTACAATCTTTCTCTAACCCTAACCACACTGTAGCTGCCATGCACAGATATCGTAGAAAGCAAGTGTCAGCACTGGATGTGAGAAACCTCTCTGCATCATTCTGTGTGTTTTTCCTGGACGTTATACATCTTGAATTGTATGTTCCAAGTTTAACAGGTGTGAATTTTAGCTACAAATGACAGCACATGGACTGAAAAGACTTTCACAGCCTCTTCGAATTACCAGGAGGGTAATTGTAACTGTAGCATACTGTGTGCAGAAATGCATTTTTGTTGTACTAGTGATATTGGCCAGTGGTGGAATACTGTGACAGGAGTGGACAGCTCCCAGGTGTGGGTATGTCTAACTGTAGGCCTGTGAAGAGGGGCATAGCTGGAAAAACAGCATGCATACTCAGCAAAGTTCTTCCCAAGATTAAAAAAAGATGTGAAAAAGAGAAATCTGTGATTCTGACTTGTTTTATTAGACTTTCAAATGGTTCGGTAGTGACTGGAGAGGTGATGAAACCATATGCAGCAGGGGAGCATGCACTGGGATTTGCAGACATGCAGTCATAGTAGCTCTACGTCATTAACAGAATCAGCTGCTGTGGTATCCAATAGCAGCAAATTTAAGGTTCACTACCAAGCTGGCCCAAAGAAGCAGTGTATCGGCCTATTTATGATGTGAATTATGGGACATCTGAACAGGCTTTCTATTTGAGTTAGTGTGAAGTTAAAGCTCTAATGCCAGGTATGACATATGCAGAAGCTTATGGAGGAAGACCACGCCAGCTTTCTAAGAGAAGATCCAAAAATCCTGCATGTTTTCCCTGGAAAAGCTCACAGTCCTGACAGCAGGTCCAGGAAACATCCCACACACCCTGAAACAGCAGGCAGCAGATGGAAAAGGCAACGTGGAATCACAAAATCTATTTCCAGACTTACTGGGACTCACATATGGGAATAGGATCACAGACTTGACTCTTCATTAAGATAGTTAATCATCTATATTATTAACAATGTGAAAAACTGAAACAATTGTGTTTGGCTTAAATTGGAGAGCTCATGAGACGGGCTGCTCAGATGTTCATTAATCTGATCATTTAAATCACAAATCATCCCGAAACTTTGGAACCCGCTTTCACTTCGTCATGTGAAGGAATCTGCGTTTTGTGCATGGGAAGTTTTCCTCAAATGTGTTGAAAAGAAATAAAAAAAAAAAATAGCAGTTTATTTGGATAAAACTTCAATGAGAGCCACTTTCTCATCTGTACTTGCTCTTACTCACGGCTCACCTCACTGCACCCCCAGATTTGAATATGCAATCAAACTTTTCTCTCCGACTTCAAGGGGTTGAGAAATAAATAATTAAGTCAATCCAATTACTTAATTAATTATTTCATTAATCATGTGCTCACAAATTTCCTTCCCCTCCATTCGTCATGCAGCTCAATGGCTTCATTACGGATCAATGTGGAGCTGTCCCCATCAAGAGTCGCACTGTCATCGTCTAGATTAATCAAGATGTTGCCTGCATGCGGAATGGGCCGTGGAGCCATCGCTATGGTAACCAGCGTGTAACACTGGGAGCAATCTGAAAGTGTCGAGAGATGACACAGTGACTGAATGTTTGCGTGAACTAACTGGTGCCATTGAACAAAACACACAAATCTTTCGGGTTTTTTTTCTGACTTTACGTGAATGGGTGCTTCAGTGGAAAATGATGTGGTAACTAAAGTAAAACACTGACCCAAAGAGTCTGAGCACCTTTTCCTAACACAGAAGTGAGCGAGCGAACTCTGGCAGATAGAGCGCGAAAAAAATTGTCCAGATATACTACGAGCGATGTTAACACGATGAGGGGATGCAAGAAGAGGGGATGAGGTGTTTTTTCAGCACCATTTGTGATTTTTTTGAATGATTATTTTTTGTGATTTGTACACTCATATTTTTATATAGGCTCATTAAATGGGCTGTAAATAAAGACTTACACTGATTCGTTTACTAACTTGTAACTCTCGTTAGCTCCCTGATTTCCTCATGAAATTTTGATGATCCTTATGAAAAGCTTGCTGTTGGTCATACAGGATGTGCCTTTTCTCTGCTTTGTAAATTAGCCTCTCTTGCTCTCTTCGTCCACGTTGACATCTGACTGGAGGGAAATGGAAATGACGTTAGCATCCATTTTGACCAATTAAATTAAGTTGGAGGTGGAGCAAGTGTGTGAAACTTTCGCAAGAAATAGAGTCAGGACAAATTATATTTCAAACAAGCGACACGCAGCCTGACAAATGCAGCAGGTTAGGACATCTTCATTCGGAAACTATTGGCTCATCCACATTGCGTCCAGGTAGGAGTCCAGGGCAGTTAATAATAAATATGGAAATGATGCAGCACTAATGTCCACTGTATATCATGTGTTTGTTTAAGTCATTCAGCTGATGCACTTGCAGCTGTCGAGAGCAAACAGTAGAATATATATTCAGGGTTTAATACCATAATCTGGTGCAGAGAGGAAATGAGAAGGAAGGTGTGCTGGCTCCAACAAATGTTTGCCACTAAGCCTTGGATGTCACGCTGCATTCCTGACTGTGGTGAGAAAATAGTTCCAAGAGTGAATACAGAGAAACTGTGGTGGATGTTGGCATAAAAAAAAAAAGACACATCAAATACCAACCTCATGATATCATAGACAGAGGGAAGGGCTTGCAAAACGGCCATGAAATATCCCCATAACTTCATCCATAATGTACACACAGTATGTACTGCAAACAGCTTGAACATCAAGAGCTCTACCGTCACAAATCAGACACCAGTTTTCACCATACATCTTTGTCAGTCAGTTACCGTGTAAGGAAACATGTTGAAAACAGCTTGTGTTTTGTTTCACACTCCTGTCATTATGTGCTGGCATGTTTCTTGGCATTTAAACCAACAATAGATTTGATATCTGTCCTCACAATCAAAGAAATGCATTTAAAAAAAAAAAAAAAAATCAACAACTAACCACAATTCAACCATCATATGGAAACACAACCATGTGATGGCCCGTATGCACAACCACACAATTTAAATAGAATGTGGTCATATTCATCCAGTCTCACCACACTTAGCATACAAACTCTAACAGGTTTCACATACACTCCCACAGCATTATCACAGTCTTTGCTTGGTTTCTTTGAGAGAAGAAAGGTAGAGGATATGATGCTGTGAGTTTACAGCCTTCGACTGGTGACTGCTTCTGATGTTCACTAGAGAAGCAAAACTGCAGTAATGATCCTTAATGTCAGTGTCTTCTAGAGTAGCGATGAACTTTACTTTAATACAAAAAAGGGCAACATAACGCAACACGAGAAGCAAACGCATTAGTGATGCTACAGCTGTTATGCCTGTTAGCAAAAGGCCTTACCATTTGACAACCACTGCTGACTGAGTGGGCGAAATGTGTGAAGTTTTGCAGGACTGATGGGACATAGGTTGCCTGACTAAAATTTGGACAGAAATCTTTAAATTAATAAATATATTTCATGTTTTAGCCCTGCTTGTATTGGCAACAGACATCTGATCCAGAGCAAAAGCTGTCTCACCTGTGATTGCACAAGCAGATGTTTGTGCATAAATGTGCATGAGCATGCATGTCTGCATGTTTGTGTGTTTTCAACTGTGAGTGTCTGTGTGTGTCTCAGAGAGCAGACGAGAACGCAGGAGCTGCAGGACGAGATAAGAGACGAGTGTGATGGGGAAGAGAGGGAGAGATCTTCCCTGCTTAAGTCTAAATTCCTCGTTTATTTGTTTGATTAATTTGCGCAGCGGCACGCTGTAACCCTGTTCTGTCACACTCCTCCTTCACTGGGGTTTATTTTAGCAGGGCGGTAAGTGGCCCCATAATGTCACCGTAATACTGGGTCAGGCTTTTCCGAATGGAGGGATGGGACTAGGGGAAAAAAAAGAGAGAACAAGGGATGAGAATATGTGAGATGGGAGGAGGAGGAGGAAAACGTCCCTCGTTCATCTTCCGAAAGTGAGTGTTAAAATAACACCTGGCCTGACTGGATTCACTGTGGGTGTGCTGGAAGGATCGGCACATCAGGCTAACAGGAACTGTCAGTGGAGATGCACACACACACACGCACATGCACACACACGCACACGCAGTCAGAGAGAATGGAAAAGCGAGAGCCAAAGCTAGACTTTAAAAGTGAGAAATTTGTGCTTACACACATCTGAGGGACCTGAACCTGCAAGCCTTCATCTGTCATTATCTTGGGAGGTCAGAACCTCTTGGTGAGAATGCAAATGGTTGAAAATGTACCATTTCACAGGGCTGTGTGTGTGCATGCATATATTTTTGTGTGCGTGTGTGTGTGTGTGTGTGTCTCTCCGAGGTAGCCATGACAGCGTTCACAAGCAAGGTAGACGGTAGAGTTTAGAGGGATAGAGGGAGAGACATCTTGCATATTCAACGCTCTGTCGCCCGGCTGTCATCGGCCAACTGAGCGGTGAGGAGATAGGGAACTAGTCAAATTACCGGCCGTGCTCGATTCTGTCTCCCACACTGACAAGTCTGTCAGAGATGGGATTTAATCTCTTAATAACGAACCAGGCTGGGGATGTTTTTTTTTTCATCCCTCCCTCCTCTTCTCACTCTTTTCCCTTTGACCGTCTTCTGATCGCATCTGGTCATGCTGACAAATCACATGCATCTCTGAAAGAGAAATATCCATGTCTGAATATCTTATATTCCCCCCTCTCTCTCTCTCTCTCTCTGTATCTCTCCATCTCTCCTTCTCTAATACAAGCTGTCGTGCTAGATCATGATTGATCAGGGCCTTAGTGGCCAATGCCATCTCTCCCTCTCCCACTGCGGAAATGAATGGGGATCAGATGCGCTCCAGCTATGAAGTTGGAAGCTGAGTTATTGGTGACACGAGCTACAGAGAGGAACAGAGGGAAAGATGAAAATGAGGAGGAGGCAGATGAAACGAGATGGACATCTACTCTGGGATGTATCCGCTCGTAGAAGTTTTGTGATATCCGGGAGGACTTAGGAAACACTTGAATTCATAATGCCAAATCTTCATGCCCATGATATGAGAAAAGTACTTACTCACTTCTCTCTGCATTTTTTGTTTCTGGTTAGCCTTAAAGACTTTCCTGTATACATGTTGCAGATGATTAATAATAATAATATTAGATTAATAATGGTAATCAACTTATGAAATATTGTATCAAACAAACTAACTATTTACTTTGTTCAAGTTAGGGATACAATTTTTGAACTGCAAGTTTCCTTAGTTGACAGTTGACCATGTTAATGATCAGTAGTTGGTTGTCAACAAATCAGGATATACACTGATCTTTTTCAATAACAAAACTGTTTAACCATGAAACACTGATATGAAGAGATTAATTAAACACCAAGTTATTTTAATTATAAATCAAACGACACCAAATAATGATTTCAGTTACGAAGCTTCCGCTCCCTATCTGCCGCTATTCAATGATTGGCCAGACAAAAGCCCCGCCTCCGGTTTAACATGACAGGTGGATCACGAAGTACCTGCATGGTCAAGGTTGTGTGAGAGACAGAGATGAGACTTGTGCTTGAGATGACGACGGGGAAAAAGAAAAGTTGATGATGTTGCATAGAAAAGTAAACAGTGAGTAAAAGCTACCAGCTAACTAACCCAAACAGAAGATTAAGAAAGTGAGAAGCAGCCGGAAGTTTGGAAGTCCTGTTTTGTCTCTTCCAGCTATCTCGGTAAGCTAGCGGCTTGGTGCTAATGTTGTTGTTTGTGTGTGCGGCGCTGCGTGCTCTGTCTGTTGAGTTGGTTGCAGAAATGTGCGGCCAACGCCGGGGTTATTGATTGCTGACTGTGCATACAATGACGTACACACTGTTATTATGATACAATGATTTAGACATTGATCTTGAGGTTTGAAGTTATTTGAACTAGAGTGTAATGCCAGTCATGAAAATGTTATCATTGAGTATTATATTGTCTGTGATGCTTAATGTTACATGATTTTTATTATGAATGTTGTACACAGCAAATAGATAGGATAAAATCTTAAAGTTCTGTTTGCAAAATCAAACAGGTCACACTTGGACACAGTGAGAGACACCCCTGGAGATCATTCCTGTTGATGGCGAACCTCCCAGTGTGATTCTACTTGGAACCTGGAACCCAGAGTTGATTTGATCAAATATTCCACCTGATGGTAGGGTGGTGCAAGTCGCCAGGACTCCCACACACATCCACAAAGAGTGCACATTATTCCATATAACTGTCACAGGACAGTCACGAACATTAAAAAGACTGAAAGTGGTCACAGATAACAGACTTGAGGTATACATGAACATCCAAGCCAAAAATAGGACAGGTGCTGGGCTGAAAAACCAAATAACAAAAAATAACAAACAAATGGCTCACACTCTGCAGGACGTGAATGTGCACTTATTTATTGAACAAAAAAAAAAAAACAGTCCTATTTTGAGCTTGAAATGTTTTATGGTGCAGTAAATAAGCAAAAATTAGTAGAAACTTTGTATTGGTTTGCTTTGTTTTTTTACTTTACAGAGGAATGGAAATAGACTAGACCAGACATTAAACATAATAAACATGTTTATGTCACATACTCCACTTCATGTTTCTAGCCACTCCCCTTCATACCTGCTGGCTGTGAACTCAGCATGTGATTGGCCCCATCATCCCAGAGCTTTAACATGTAAGGTTCACACCTCTCACCCTCTGGGTTGCAGGCCCCCCTAACCAAACCCCTCATTGGCAGTCACTATAGCGACAGTTGTACCTCTAGTGATTGATGCCCCAGGAAATGAAAGTGTTGCCAGGGACGATGTGGGAACATTGTAACTTCCTGCGTTCCGCCGGGGGCTGGAATGCTTTGGTGTCCGACATCGAGCCTTTAGCTAATTAGCTAAATCAGCTCGCTGGGGCTTAATTAGAAGCAGCTCGCAGACACACCCGTGTCCAGGGGCTCTTTAATTACCCCCAGGTTCGTTAGGAGAGAGGGGCCTCGAGCTCTAATTAACTGGCTCTGTGCATGCATAGGTCTGTGTGTGTGTGCGCATTTGTGTATGTGTGTGTGTGGGTGTGGGTTTTTGTGTGTATAAAAGCCCGTTTGTCACCCATATGAAAACTATAATTTAAAGACCCACAGGGTATGGTAATACCTTGTTAAACTGTGCCGCAAATATGGTAAACAGAGCACAACTTTTCATTTAGATCCAGATGGAGGGCAGAGTATAAGAAATGTGCACAAGAGCGAGAGAGTAGTGAAAGACTGGGTAGAGAACTGGGTAAGAGGTTGTGATAGAGATTTCTGCGGCTAGTGAGTGACAGCTTTGGAGGGGAGTAGAAAGGGGATGGAGAAACAGAGTGAAGGAGTGTAACGGAGTGTGTGAGAGGGAGTGATGAAGATGGAAGGAGAGAGATGGTGCCAGTCCTGTGTAAAGGAGGAGTGTGTTATCTGTCCTTTCATGGTGGTTGTCAGCCAGTAAGGTCAAATGCCTTCATGTTGTCTTACCATGGACAAACAGCAGTAATTAGAGAGACTGGATGATGGAGTGAAGACATGCCCACACTACAGTGCACAATACTATACACACTGTGAGCTGCAGAGGCATATGTAAACATCATACCCCTGTGTTTCTGAGTGTTCACACAGCAGAATCGGCAACATAAAACTGTACGCCTTAATAACCTCGGAATAGTTTATTTCAAAAAGTACTTTTTCATTGAGAACTCACCTTTTTAACAGTGGAAATTTTGAGTTATCATATTGGGGAAAGCACAGGTTTTACTAAAAACAATAATGATAGCTGTGTCCTGTTTATGTGTTCCAGTAAACCATGACAGTGAGCCAGCATGAGCAATACCAGGACCATGAAACTGAAGCAGCTAAATGGAATTCAACCATCATGAATTTTATTAACACCTGTGTTGTATTATACTATCACACTGTGACATGTCAAAATGTATTCTGTGAGGAAGGCTTATGGTCTTACAGTTTATAAGCAATCCATTTATCTAGCACTATTTGATAAAGTGTAGCTTTGTCCCATAAGAAAAAACATAGCAGTTACTGCCATTCTCTGCTTTTCTACCTTTAACTAATGTGCTGTGTTTCAACATTTCATGTTATCCCCATGACATAAATGTAGTAAACATCAGGTCTTGATCCACTCTGGAATGTTTTCCATTTTGATGGGTTAAAAAAAGCAACACTTTATTAGATGGATGGGAAGGCAGAGAGAGAAAAATAAAAAAGGATTTTCGGAATTACCCAGATTAGTGTAACATAAACCCCTTTTACAGTGGTAAAAAAAAAACATTTCTTGGCAATGGAAAAGGGTACAATCAGCATTCACTCCTGGGTCAAACGACTCTGCAGCTCTGGCTCCGATCAACTGATGCAAACACATTACTGAGTGAACACGCTAATTTTTGCCCCTTCTCCGTTCTGTGACATCTGTCAGAGCACAAACATTGTACAGACCTGTCTACCGACTACACTGCACTGGGGCCTGAAAGGGCGAGCTGCAGCCCTAAAATTAAGTTTCAAAAACACACAATTACTGACCAAAACATTTCACACGGATGCTCCAACTTACATGAGCACCAACCCCGGGTATGAGGTGCAACTGATTCATTTTACCAGTTTGCACAGCAGCTAGCAGTTCATTCTTTCTCCCCTGTGTATATGTGTGTTTTTATAAGTGCATGTGATGACATTGCTCCCTGCAGTTGTGTGTGTGTCCGCTCCGTATAGAAAGAGAATCTGAGCTGTCAATGTAAAAGTAGTCAGTCGCTTTTTTTCCCTTTTGTTTTTAAGCAATTTTACTCACATTTAAAAACCCACTACTTTTGGTGTAAAAAGGATAATAGTAATAGTATGGAAGGATATTTTGTGTGACTTGAGGTAATTAATAAACGAAAAGAAACCACTACATTCGTTGTTCGAGGAAGGAGCAGTAACTGAAATAGAGGCATTAATTGGTGATGAGAGGCGCATTGGTCTGTCATTGATCCAATCAGAGTTTCTCCACAACATAGATCAGCACATACCTGTCACAGTATTGACTCCTTATACCTGCAGCACCACAGGATATGGGATATTTAATAAAATATTGGCAAAGTGACGAATGTCCATTTTATGTTTTTAGAAATTTGAACACTTTTTGCTTTGACTCTGGTTTGCCATTGGACTATCTTGTAACTGCAGTGGATTCAGCCTGGCTACAGCTGCCACCCTCCATAATGGAACAAGTTACAAACTTTTTTCAGAGACACCTTTTTAAACCTACAGATGGTGATTATTTGATGCGTTTAGTTTCATAAATATACATACATCAGATACATACTGTATGCATATATTTTCAGTTTCCAGTAGTTTTTAGTTGTAGCACTTAAGTGTGTTTTAAGTTATATTTTCCCTGAAATGTCAGAATGGTTTAGACAAAAGATTTTTGTTACATTTACATAAAAGACTAGGCAAATATATTATATTTATAAAATTTGTGGTGAGAACTTTGCCAGACTTGTAGTCATATTGCTGCCACGTTATTGTGTATGGCGATTCCGTGTCTTTCCGTGCTCTTCACAAAGTGCTGTGCCATACTGTGTCGGGCCTGGCTGAGACGAGCTTTGTATGGATTCATTGATTGACAAGATGACTGGAAGCTGCCAGGCTTGAAGCATTGAGTTGGCTCAGTCGATTTGTCCTTGGCTGACAGAGAGGACTGTGATGACACACAGAAAGAGCGCACTATCAAAACACATAGTGTAGTAGAGTACAACAACACGGAGAGTGATGGCAATGCCAGCACGTTGAGGAGGCAATGATGATGAAGTTAAGAACAATGATTTTCTTAATATGTAACCATTTATTTCATCAGGTAATCTCATTGAAATCATGTTTATAAGTTGTAAATGATGATGATGATGATTCTGATGCCACTGTAGGCCTAGGAATCAGCACATACCCTGAGTTGAGGTACATGAGAAAGAAAAAGTTGGATCAGTGGAATCAACCCTAGACCCTAAGTTAATGGCAATGATGGTGACAGTTTTGATTATGATGGTATGTATGTAATGACAATAATGATGGTGTGAGGTCAGTAGATGAATAGTGGTGATAATGATAACACTGGTAATGGTGATGAGGATGATGATGATTGTGATAACAGATGATAAAGGCGCTGATTTGGATTTTGGGAGTGAAGGTGATGGTAGCGATAATGTGAATAACAAGGTGATGAAGATGTCGATGATGCCACTGTTAATGACAGTTGATAATCGCACTGATGATGATAAAGATAATGGCAGTGATGGTGAAGTTTGTGATGATGAATGATGATTAGGATTTTGATGATAATGGTAGTAGGGGTGGTGATAATTGTGATGAAGATGATGATAAAAATGATAAAAGTGATAAGGTTAGTGGTGAGGATTTGGATTTTAATGGCCATGATCACAGTAATGTTGATGTTTAGATGATTGATGATGACGACATTGAATTGAACTGATAATGACAATGATAAAGTTGTTGATTTGTATTGATGATGATGTGTGAGTATTGATGTGAATGATGATGATTATGAATTTAATGATTTTGATGATGAGGATGGAGACAATACCCATGATTCTGGTGATGACAGTGAAGATAACCACCATGATGTAAAATTACAGCGTTTTCAGGTTCTAGTATCCACATGCTCTGTACTCAAAGAGTAATAATTATATATTTAATGCTATCTACAGTACAGGCCTAGTGTGTGATCTAACAGATTCTTGGAGTGCGACTGATCTCTCTCTCATACACACACACACACACACACACACACACACACACACACACACACACACACACACACACACACACACAGCACACCGTTGCAGGCTGACAGTCCTCCCTCTCCTTCCAACTGTAGAGAACGCACCTTTAGCCATTCATCAGTGTCACCCTGTCGCCGTCGGTTACAGCCCGGGGCCCGTCGCGTCTTCATTACAGTCCGAATAAATCTGAAATAAAACCACAGATGATTTATTAGCTTCCGATGGCGTCGCGCTGGTTAGCATGGTCTGCCGCCACTTGGGCCTAGAGAGACAGTTCTCAGACATGAACAGCAGAAATCTGATGTGACAGGGAGACGTTTGTGTGATGATATCAGTCTGTGATCACAAGTTCTGGCTGATGAGAGGAAGAGGGCATCTGGGAAACTGTCACACACCAACAGCATTTATTTGCTGCGTGTGTGTGTGTGACTGTGATATTTGTCAGTAATGCTCAGGCCACAAGATGTGTTTCAGAGAAAAGCACAGAGCTATGTATGATTTTATATGATATCCTATACATCATTTTTTTTAGAATTAAATTTGGGAATAGCTGGTTTCATTTTCCAGTTGCTACTTAAATTCATGCATTTGATTAATATTTAAACAGAAAAACATAAATGAAGGAGGATCACAGTTTTACTTGATAATACAGTATCTTGATAAAGGATCATGAAGTGATGTTTCACATAAAAAAAAACAATCAATCTGCATATAAATTACAAAACAGACCCTAAATGGGCAACACATCAGATGACACAGTCTAGACTGTTTTTCACTGCTGCTAAATAACTCAGTTTTTAACATTGACAGTCAAAGCTAAATCTGTGGTGCAGATTCAACATATACACTATCATGAAAAGTGTTTAAAAAAAAAAAATCTGAGCATAGGTGGTGATGCATTTTGCATTTACCGCAGGACAACAGTTTTTGTAGACTGAATTAATACGAAAGAGGTAAGCTGTTGTAACTATTTCTAAAGATCAAGATACGTGAAATTTTAACTAACTCATTATTTCATTCAAATTAAATCAAGCACAACCCACATATCTATCATAGCTATTTGTAAATATTGCTATTGCTCCAAAACCAATGTTAGCATTAACAGCTGTTTACTTAGTGGTCTAGAAGAAATGTTGTGAGTTCAGCATCAAACTTAATTCCTTTACTTGCCAAGAGCGGTCAACAGCGGTAGAAGGCAACACCAATGTTAGCTCTTGTCTCTGTCATGTCTTCTCCTGAATTTAGCACGCTGACCAGCTAGCTCTGGCCCGTGTCACTTTCCGATGGTGTCTCACTGTAGCCACCAATCTGTCCTGAAGATGTAGAGCTGTTCAGAGGGTGTATTATAACTTCCTGCATTACAAAGACAACGATGGCTGAAGCTCTTGTCAAGTGACAATCACCACCACCCACTCCCAGCGAGAAACCTCGTTCGGCAGAACAAATGGGCTCTTTAACTTCAATCCTAAACGATGCTGTAGAAGAAACATGGTTCCGTTCATTAGCTCTGCCCTTTACAGCCTCTCCCGAGTGACAAGCTAACATTACTGTAAAGCATTTACATTTTACACAGTCAGAGTAGCCATACCTTTATCTGCAGAAAATGTATGAGGTGTTGAATCCAAAATGCTTCCTCACATTACAGTGCTTCTCAGATGGTTCACTGCCATACAGTAACATGCACAGTTTATTTTTGCCATTTTATGTTAGTAAAGTGAACAACAGGAGCCTAGCTAACTGACAGACAGGGCAGGCAAAGGGTCAGACAAACAGTACATTTTAGGAACACCTCCCTCTGGAGTTCAGCTCATCATTTTGCTTAAACTCTTAAATTTGAATTTGAATGGATTATTACAGATCATATTCACAAGTTTTATGTCCTGAGCTTGAATGGTGGTTCAAACATTGAATAAAAAGTGAAGTGTGCGTAGGATAAATACTATTACATGCAAAACACCAAACTATATTGTTCACATGAAAATGTGCAGCATCATTTTTTGTGTAGTGGTAGTCTATGATGTTAAAAACTTGCAAGTCTGAAGCTGTTCCTAATTGCCACAAATGTTTTCTTTTCCTAAGATACATATTTTACTCAGCCACATTTGTCAGTTAGATGGATGTCATATAGTCTATTTCTCTGTCTTTTATTGTTGCTTCTGTCAAGCTTAAAGACATAAAGTTAGGATTTATAATATTTGTGTTGTGCACAGCAGAGCCTCTAACCCTGGATCAGTCCCAGAATGACCATTTCAGCTGAGGCAGTCCAGATGACAGAGCTCCAGCTGACTCCAGGCCAGTTCAGCGGGGAGAAGCACAGCTGAGACCTGCAGGTGTCACATTGTCCTGGTTGTCACTAACCCAATTACACCTGGATCGCCAGGGACACGCTTGTTCCAGCGTGCAACATGAGAGCACAGACACACACAACCACACACATACATGCAGAAACAGGTAATAAATACATGTAGATATGAAAGAAGCATTCATGTGCAGTGTTGGGGAAAGATGAGGTAAGCCTATACCAAAAAAAAACTGACATCCAGGAAATTAATTTCTTACTTGTCGTTAATTAATTATGCATTAGAAAAGGCAAATAGAGTAGATGATAGCGAGAGAAATGAGACATTAAAGGAAAAGTGGATTTTCAACGCCCTTCCACACTCCATTCTGTATCTCCCATCCCTTCTTTTTTTCATGGTTCTTTCTATTTGAAGTTCTCTAGTCCCTTTAGCCAATCTGACTGGCACTCTCCTGCACTCTCCCTACTGTGTGTGTGTGTGTGTGTGTGTGTGTGTGTGTGTGTGTGTGTGTGTGTGTGTGTGTGTGTGTGTGCGTGCTCGCTCGTGCGTTAGAGCATCCAGCTACACACTCATACCATGGATGTACATTTGTGAGCATAGGGTTGTGGTAAAGCACTTACACTGTGTGTGTGTGTGTGTGTGTGTGTGTGTGTGTGTGTGTGTGTGTGTGTGTGTGTGTGTGTGTGTGTGTGTGGTGTGTGTGTGTGTGTGTGTGTGTGTGTGTGTGTGTGTGTGTGTGTGCGCGCGCGCTCTAATGGTGTTTAATGCCCAGACTAATGGTTTCAGCAGGGAATCCTTGTGTGGAGCTTGAGTCCAGGCTGGGGCTGATCGCTGGCAGGACCATCCCTCATCCTGATACCGCATGGAGGTGAGAGCCAGGGGAATGCACACACACACACAAACTGTCTGTACTTCTTACCAGCTTGCCTGCTCGCACTTACAGATTCTCCTCCTTTGTTTCCTATTGACTTCCACCCTGAATTTCTTGCTTCCTCACGTTCTGTCTCCTCATCTTCTTCACAGTATCAGATCTCTCTCACATCTGTTCTGTTTTCTTTTTGTCAACAAATGAAAAGACCAAACCAAACAGTAAACTGATCCCACTCAGAAGTATAGTCTGTGTAGTTAAAGCTTGATATAGCTTATTCCTCTGTTGTAGAGCTCCATTTTTGTCAAAATCAGCAACTCAGTTACACTGAGTAACATATTCTTCAGTTATGATGAGCATAGATACTATGGTTTATTTTCAGTCGATCCAACAAACGTCATCATAAATAAGTAGCTAGCCCACCAAATATGTATTAATCCGTGAGTGAAAATAGTCCCTAACAAATACACTACTAACTCCTATTTAAGTGAGGTTTGCTAAAATCTACGGAGCCCAGCTGTTTCAGGAACTGATTTAGTTTTTGTTCAAAATTAAAACTATATGTTCATAACCTGTGTTTAAAGATTTATGTTTTCCCAGGAACCAGAACTAAGGAAATGTTGATATTGGTCTTTTCATGCCATTTGTTAAATGAACTATTTGTAAGTTTTGCTATTGCTACATAGCTAACATTAGCATTAACAGCTGGTTATTTACTAGTCTAGAAGAAATGTTGCAAGTTCAGCATCAAACTTCATTCCTTTACTCACCAAGAGCTGTCTCCAACGGTGGAACGCAACACCAATGTTAACTCTTGTCTCTGTCTTGTCTTTTCTCCCACATGCTAACCAGCTAGCCCCAGCGACTCACTGTCACCTCCAATCTGCCCTGAAGAAGTAGTGCTGCTCAAAGGGCGTACTATAACCTCTTGTCTTGTGACAATGGTCGCAGCTCTTCACCACTACCCAATCTCGGTAAGAAACCAAATTCGGCAGCAGAGAAAACAGTACTAACAATAATTCATAATAAAAAAACATGACCTCATGATGTGCATACAAAGAACTATAGAAATGTTGATTTAACAAAATAGACCCTCATTTTAAAAATGACAGTTTGACTTGGCTAAAGGTGTTGGCACAAGTCTGGTTAAAAATAAATAAATAAAAACCTTCATGAAATTAATTCCAGGTATTTTAGTTGATGGTACCATGTCTGAGGCACAAAAGGGCAGTTGTTTGGCCTCAAGGCTGCCTGCTTCTAGGATTAAGGGCTGCTTTGGGCCACGGAGACCTCAATTTCATGACCTTTACCGGCAGGTGGAGATGCTTTTAGATGCTGAAACAGATGTACAGAAGAGGCTGTTGGCTCGGCAGTAAAGTGTGTGTGTGCACCTTTTGTAGACTCACATGCAAGGATGGATATACTGATTGCTTGTGTGTGCATGAGGGAGTTAAGATACATTTAGAGGTGGAGCAGAATCAGATTAGCGGAAGGGGTTAGTATGGCTAGTATATAAATATATATATAAAAAAAGAGGGAATTGAGGGGTCATGGCTTGTGGGAAAGGGGAAAAAGCTGCAAGGCTAAAGGTGATAAGATCATAACAGTGAGGCTTTGGTAAATATGAAGCCGCGAGTTGCACAGAATAGCTTAAAAAGGAAAGGTTAGGGAACAGAAGCAAGATGAGGGAGAGCAGAGGTGGGGAGTGCAAAGCAGTAAAGACAAGATATACAGTGGGGGATAAGGAGGACTGGAGAGGGGGAATAGAGTGGGAGGGTAGGGCTAAGATAAAATAGGAGGCAGTGGAGTACAAGGAGGTCAAGACTGGTGAGGAAGGAATGGAAAGGGTAAGGTGTGTGTTGTTGGAGGCAAGAGAAGGGCAGAAGGTAATGGAGTGCTGGGGAGGAAGTGAGATGGAGGCAGGGGGTACTTGGGTGTGTGTGTGTATAGGGGTGTATGCGGTATGGGGGTATACTGGAACAGGGCGGTGGGGCTAGGGGGTGTGTCAGTACAGATGCTCTGTGACCGGGTGTCACAACTCGGGCCAGGAAGCTGAATCCAACGATTAATCACTGGGCCCCTCCGCTTGTAATCAAACGGGCTCTGGCCATGATGTATGAGCCATGTCACAATTACTGACTCACAGCCGCACGCTCACGCACGCACGCACGCACATACGCACGCACGCACTGCACCCAGAGTTGATCATGTGCACACATGCATTCACACATGTATGAGGATGAATAGACACACACACACACGGCACGCTGAACAACCTCTGGCGGCTTACTAGGATTATGGCTGTCTTCCAGGAGGCCACTGGGGCAGACTTCAAAGACACAAACATAAACATCCTACAAAGCCAACACATTATAATCTTAGTCAGCAACACAGAGGTAGCAGAGGAGAGAATGTCAGCATGGGGAAATACGGGGAGAGGAAGAGAAAAACAAAGAGAAAGTGAGTCAGTGGGAGTTCAGGACTAATGAGGAAGACAGATATACTGAATAATGGGAGTAGAAGAAAGACAGATGAAAAGATTGGAGAAGTGAGGTAGACTTGAAAGTGGGAGTGAGGGCGAGAGAGGCTGTAAATGAATGAATTAGGGAAGAGATAATGAGAGAGAGAGAGAGGAGGAAGTGAGGGCCGAGGAGGGGATGAAGAGGTGAATCCGTAGGGATGGGGCTAAAGCTCTTGGTCAGCGGTTTCCACGACGATGGTGGACAGGCCAGCTGACAGGATGAATAATTTAGGATGAGGTGTGGACATCGATCCCACAATGCACTTCTGCCTGACCACGCTGTCCCAAGCACATGGATGTACGCACATACACACTCATCCTCAGCAGTTCCTCAGATCAGAGCTGATCAGTGAGACGGGTTTATTTTTGTCTAAGTACTTGATTCATTTTTTCATCATTTAAAAAAAACAAAAAAAAAACATCATGGAGACAAAAACCAACAACTTATAAATATTTATGACTGAAAATAGACAAATACTTTAAAACACACATCGCTACACGATGTATTTTTTGGCCGTGTGCTGACAAACAACGGCTGTGAATGCTGCTGGTTTTCAGTAGCCTTCTCTGCGTAAAGTCCTTCCTGTTTGGTCAACTAACTTCCTGTCTACTGCAAGCTGATACGTCCTGGTTGAGTCAGATGTCTTTGACCCCACCGGTCTGCTGTCCAAACCAAACACAGCCATTTCCACCTCTCTTCTCCTGTAGGAAAGAAGAAATGGACATAGTGGTAGAGGAAAATTTGGGTACTACATTTACTTGCAAAATCTCTCCCTGAGCAAATCTGCACAATCAAATAGCTGATATTAATATTTTATTAGTTTATTACTTTGCCGAGGTTTGATATTAAACATCGGATATGATGAACATCCACTTAAATTGCAGCCTTTTTTTCCCCTTTTTTTTTTAAGCCACGTTCCCTCAGCCTCTGGCACAACACAAGACCATTTTTAACCCTGTGGAACAATGTTTCTCCCAAATCTCTCCAGCTTTGCAGGCACCTCTCCTCTTCATTCATCACACAGCCTGAGCAAGTGACCGGGGAATGACCTCGCTTGCACGCACACACAAAACACTTTGTACACACACACACACACACACACACACAAATCCACAAACACGGTATCAACTCGCACAAAAGCATGATTCATTTATCACAAACGATGGATACCTTGGAACACATGCTCAAACATGCACGTGCATACGCTCACACATAGACACACACCTAAATGCACGCACACTCACACGTGGCGGTTCCTATCACATCCGTTACAGATGGGTTCTCCTCCTCCTCAGTCCTAAATGAATATAAATATGTCTGTTTGACATCATTCATCTGCCAGAGAGGAGCACATTTACCGTATCCAGCCAAAAGAGGCAGTGTTACTCTCTCCTCCGCTGGGGAGGCATGCATATGGAAAAAGGGAACCTGGAAAGGAGAATGGGAGAAGGGATGAAAAGACTCGCAGAGATAAGGATGATCCAAGGGCATCCAATAAGCCTGGTAAATTATAGCAAAAATACTTTATGAAGTTTCTCTTTTTCTTTGTCTCATACTCACAGACATGCGGTAAAACAAACAATATTCCCTCTCTATTTAAACATGTTTTATTCTGCTGCTGTCGCCTGCTAATCAAATCTGATCCTATCTCTCCCCTCTTGACAGCTTGCATTCACAATAAAGCATTTGAAAGCCCATTAGCTGCACTTTCCAGCGCCGTAAAGCCAACAGCAATCTGATATCATCAGTAACAGTCCGTGAGAAGATGACGTCCAGACGACAAGTGAGATGTGGACAGACTAAAGGAGCTGAGAGGAGGAAGAGATATCGGTGATGGGAACAAATTGGAACAAAATGGCGGGTGATATGCCACTGGGACATGCTTAGGGAGATGTCATACAGGCCAGTGGCAAGAATTTACAGAAGAAGGCATATCATAATCATGTGGTGTCATAGATAATAATCGATTAAGGAAGTTATCCTCTGCATGTTATTTATGTTGGGAATTGAAAAAGAAAGTAATACACCTGTTGAGAGACGTGTCGTGTCAGATGTAAAAGACGTTTCAGGTCATGAAAAGATCCTTTCAGTTATCATCTGAACACCATTAAAGTTCACCAGACTTGACCTGTGTCCTTAGTCACCACGTCTTCATAATGTACTGCTGGCAATGCCCTGAGGGAGGCGACAGTGGTTTCAAAGTGAGACGGCTCCTGCTACAATCTGTGCTCCATATGTCATTAAGCCCATTAGGGAAACACTAGGTTAGCATTACAGCCGGAGTGCCAGCCTTTGCTATGGGAGCAGCCGTGGGTCGACATAAAAGCGGCGTCTCACTTTGTCTCCTTTCCTCTCCCTTCCTCTCTTTGTCTGGCTGCCTGTATTAACAAGCCATTGTCTTTTTCTCACCACTACGCTTTCTGAACAGCATCCTCCATTTCCTCGCCTTGAGTCATTTCTCTTTCGCTCAGCCCTTTCTCTGCCTCTCCCTGTTTCACCTTCAGCGGCCCTACACTCTGCCACTGGGGGCAGCAGAAGAAAAGATGTCGGCTTTTAGGAAAAGCATTTTCGGCAGTACTTGTCTGTCGGCATTATGTTTGCTAGTCCTCTTTACTGCATAAACCTATATGATATTTAGAATCACCATCAGAAACATAAGTGTCTATGATGGCTGTGTAAACACTGAGTACGCGTCAAACGAAAAAATAGAAATTCAGTTGTAGGATTTTTAAATCAAGCGATTGAACTCGTCTTTGTTTCATCAAAAACGACCGATCACATTTTGCCCCCCAGGAAAGCAGGAAACCAGTATGTTCACCTAGAGGTCAGGTGGAGGTCAGTGTGGAGTGTCATGCCTCCACTCAACACCCTCTCTTCCCCCTTGCTCCCTCCCCTCCCTTCTTCTCCTTTCCCTCCTTCCCCATTCCTGTGACAAAGAGAGCCAGTTTGGTTGCCAAGGAAACAGGCTTTTTCCATGGCGATGTTGGAACACGTGGGAAGGGCAGGGCGGCTTTGTTTCGCCCGTGATGAAGGATTCTCCCCATGCATGTTTAATCGCCAGACTTATAGTCCCGAACCCAACAGCCGAGCCCATCTACCACAGCCTGATTATGTTCAATGGAGCTTCTGACACCGTCATTTTGCCAGTTTTATCACGCTGTGCAGCTCCCACCACGGGCACCTTAGCTATTGTTGCACAGCGATCCTGATGAGTACAGCTGAGACCACAGATAGTCAGACCAAACAAGGAAGGCACACGTGTCTCTCCTGCGGTAATTGAAATACGCCTGGTCAAATAAACACACTCTCTTCACGTACATACACTCTGAAACATACATAAGAACGGGCACACAATCCTTTTTGTCTTTTCTCGTATCTCGGCACCCACCCACCACTGTTTGGCTTAGCACAGCAGGGGAAAAAAATGGCCGATCACCATGGCAACGGTGTGTGCCGTTCTGCTACAGCTGTGATGTATGTGGTGACACTTTTGACCCTCTGGTGAACTCTATAATGCAGGAGCCGTGCAGAGTCCAGATAGACCCTGGCTGCCCTGCCTATCCTGCCACTATAGTGTACTATATAGGTCCTGTTAGTTTTATATGCCTAGGGCACCATGGCAACAGATTCTGACCCAGCCAGACAGGATCAGGGCTGCATGCCTTTGTCATGGAAACAAAATAAAATCTCAACAAAGTCTTAATCAACACCAGTTTGCTGTGACAACAGCAAAACCTAATATTACAGGGATTATATGTTTTGTGGTAAGTGTTTTCAACTGCAGGTGTTAAAACACTCATTGCTGATCTTTGGATAATCCTTTTAATCTTTCTCAGTCATGGTAAATGAAAATGTAAACATTTCATGAGAGAAAAAAGGCATCAAATACAGACGAATATCTGCCACGCTGACTGTCCACATTAATCAGAAGGGTAAAACCTGTCTGTTTTTAGGATTCAAGGTTTGTTTGGCGCTCACGTGTCTGTTTCCGACTCGCCTGTCAGTCATGTATGTCCTTTATTGTCACACAACACTTCAGAACCTCTGTTGGCATGCCATTTCCACTGACCTTTACAAATCATACACACTGTTTCATACATAGAAAGGGTCAAAAGCAGACACACACACGTGCAAGTGAACAGAAAGTACCACAGATATTTTCTTCCAGTGATGTACATACACACATTCAGGAACACATCCATTGTTATGTGATGAGACAGACACACAGAAAAGTCACGTATCCTTCTGCACCCCTCCCACCGCCCTCCACCACCAAACACACATACACACACAAACACACATCTCACTGCCATTGCAAAAACACAACACACAAAAACAAGGTGGTGCAATACAAAGCAATACTCATGCACACAGGTTCTCTCAATCAGCACTTGCCTCCTCCTGTCTGGTTGGTTTTGCAGAAATGTGGCAACTCTTCTGTGTTTCCACCACTAGGAGTGCTGCAGCTTTGCACAAAACCAGCACTCTCAAATCTGCCACAGCTGCTGCTGCTTCACACTGAGCTGCTGTGGAGCAGAAGAAGGCAAGCTGACACCCAGTAAATGCAGACAAGCGGACACCTTCTTAATCATTCACATTGGCTTTTTTTTATTAAAAAACAATTGGTTCCACATGGAAGCAGACGTATAGTGAACATATATAATGTGGGACATAGAGATAATGCAGACAAGTGGCTGTGCTAACTCCAAAAATATGTTCACAAAGAAAAAGTGCTGCCCTAAAAATAAATCACATTTTCAGTGGCTTAGAAGACGACAATCACAAAGGGAAAAGAAAGAATAATCCCTCCTCAGTTACAACACAGAGCTGCCAGAGCTTTTATAAATTTTATAACAGTCACATAATGTTTCTTACATAAACTCTTCCTCATTTGTTGCCAAGAAAATGTTTTCATTTTCTCCAGCAAGTGCAGAAGGAGGAATTTTCTTTTCAATGGAAAAAAGTGAAACAAAACAAAGACAGAAAAGGACATTCCATGCCCTGTTGCATCTCCTCAGTCCTGTTTGTCCAGGTCACAGTCCGGGAGGGTCACGACCCCGTAAGATACACTGAGACCTGCCATACCACTGAGAAGTCAACCTGCAGGTCTGGAGAGAGAGAGAGAAGAGAAAAGTTGTAGCAGAATTAAACCTGTCACACGACACATGCAGCACTGCACAGAGTAAGAGAGGGACTGCAATGACATTCATGCACCTAAATAATGTTTGTATGTCTTTGCATGTTTTAAATACACACAATCACATATATTCAGCATTTTATATATCCCTTTTATTGAAGGATAAATCCTCTAAAACCACTTGGCCATTGTTTTATAACTCATATACTCACCAATTTAATTGCTAAATCTGGGAACCGCACAACATAGCTAAACATTTTGAACTCTATTTGTAATATTTGCTTATCTGAATAGAGGGTCTAAGGACAGAGGGTGTTGTATGTTGTACCAGTTGCAAAGCCCTCAGGCAAATTTGCCCTAAATACTGTAGATAAAATTGACTTGACTTGAGGTGTGCTCAGATGTTCCTACAGGCTTTTGAAAATCTTATTTAGAAGAGAAAATTAAAATGAACAGTAAAATTACCATCTAAAGTCAGTACAGAGTTACCTGTCCTACTTGCTGTAGTCTAATCACACACACACACAGATTTTCTGTGCAATGAGGGATTATAACTTTTATTTATGGGCTCACTTTTGGATTTCCTTCCAATACTGGATACATAATCTGGCTAAGATGCTAACTTGACACTTCGAGTCTCTCGCCCATTACACAGTTAGATCTTTTTTTTTTTTTTTTTCTTTAAGAAGAGCAAACATCTCTTCAGTTACTTTGGTGAGTACTAAGTTATCACAACCAATAAAAAATGATGGCCAAAATCATCCTTCACGCTGTTGTTCACTCTTTCTACATCTGCTTACCTATCTATATGTACATGGCCCTGCCAAAGTGGTCATCATGTTTGGGGACAGTCCTGTCACACAGCTGCCCATCCCCTCCCTGCCTGTGGTCCTGCCACTGATGTTGAGCGGGTGACCTTTTCTCTCGGCTAATCCACACCAAAAAGCCCTAATTACTGCTGCCGCTCCACCAACCGCCCCTGGCCCAATAATCAATACAGCCGATTGGCCAGCGGATCACCCCGTCAGACACCAGCGCTTTATATGTGACTCAGTGTATATATATATATATATATATATATATATATATGTTAGTGTGTGTGTGTGTGTGTGTGTGTGTTAGAGTGATATAATGATGGCACTTTCATGGAAACTGGGATAGTGTGAGAAATAAGCAACCAAAGACAGAAAAAGAAACAGAGGATGACTGCAAAGTAGCCATACACACACACACGCACACACACACACGCACACACACACACACACACACACACACACACACACTTGTACATACACACATTCCTCCCTCCAACCTGAATGTTGTGACACCAGTTGACCTTATTGAGCTGCTGTTGTGTAAAGAGTCCCTGATTAGAATATCTTCCCTTTAACCTTTAGCAGAGTGATGCGCCTCTCGAAATCAAAGAAATAAGCCATCGGTTTATGCAGAGAGGTAAATGTATTCTGTCGTTATTTCATTAAGCTGTGGCATTTCACTCAACATCCTGACTGTGTTGCTGTTGCTTTTCAATAATAATACTTGCCTTGTCATTTTGTCTTTTTTGGAACATGCAGGTGTTCGCTTCTGGGGATATACTATATGATGACCTGACAGTGTAGAATGTATGCTGCCCAGAGCACTCTCTTTTTATCGCTACATTTTCTCACTTTCTGTGTGTGTTTGTGTGTGTGTGTGTGCGTGTATGTGCGTGTGTGTGTGAGAGAGAGAGATGCATCTGTTTGCGTAAAAGTGCCCGAGGACATTTCAAGAGCAACAAAAGGCCAGACACAATGTTATCAGAAAGAAAAAGGAAGTTTAATTTTAGATGCAGCTGCAAGAACGGAGTCATATCTGTGAAAAGAGCAATCTCTCGCTCCTCTCCCTCCTTCCTTTCTTCTCTTTCTTTCTCCTTCTGTCACTCCTGCTGACAGTCTTTGATTGTATTAGACAAGTTAATGAAAAGCAACACAGAAGAGACGACTGGCGGATCTTCGTGCAGCCTGCACCTGCCAGAGTGTATGTCTGTGTGTGCATACCTGTCGGTGTCTGTGTCTGGCTGTCTCATGTCCTCAGGCGTGCCAGCCAGTCAACACGATGATGAGACAGTAAGAGAGTGATGAGAAGCTCGTCCATACCTTCAGGGTGGGGTCCGATCTGCAGACGTGAAATGGTTATGAATATAAACCACTGACACTCGATGCTGTGTGAAAGCTGGGAGGGGAATTATGCTTAAATGAATAGAAACATCGTGCTGTATTTGAGATCCCATTATCATGTACCGTAGTAAAAGCAAAGTGACAATACTCAATGTATTTTAAAATGACTTGCGGAATTATGCAAATGAGTGAGCCCAGTGTGTCAAAATTTTGCATACCAGTCCATCAACAAAGTTTAAACTATTTGTGTTTTTGATAGAGCTGCAGGCACATTGCATGCCATCTTATTAAGAAAATGAAATATGCGCAAACTGCTTCAAATCTAAGAAACATGGAGTCACAACAAGGCAATCTATGTGGTTTCATGCATACTTGTGCATGACATGTGTCTTAGGCCCAGCAAATACCGGACGATCCTGGATGTCACAGTTTACATCAAGTGCCAGGAAGGAGTGTACCGTTAATGTAGCAGAAACGAATGGTTGCGGAGGCCAGAGTGGTGTACGGGTGTGTGCCACTGTGTATCTGACTTTCATGCAGGTTATTTATGGAGTTTATGTCCCGTAACAATCCTGCAATAACCCATTACCACAATGTTTGCCTAACCTTGACCAAATGTTTTAGTTATCTAACCATAACCATGCCTTAACCATCATTTATTTGCCATAACAGTCATTTTTCCCTAAGATTTCATCCAAAGAATCGTCACCAAACTTATTCCAGGGTTTTGCACAAACATCCATCTGTGTTTTTGCAAGCAATAATATTACAGGGTTTGTTTTTTTTTACGCTGTGGTTTATGGTCCAGAATGAGGTACGAGAAAACTGATGGTGGCTTCTTACAGTATAAGAATTTGGGAAAAAAACTACAGTGAAAGGCAAAAACTTCTGGGTCCAGATTCCAGGCAAAAAAGCAATACTGTATGTGATAAAGACAGCCACCTCCCATCACAGAACTATCACTAATCAGACAATTCTGTATTTCAGAAAGGAAATTAATTGAACAGTGGTAACTATTTTATTCTATTTCATTCTTATTTATTTATTTATTTGCTACTGTGTTCATCAAACGGTGATCATTCTCTTAGGTATCACACACTGAATAATGTTAATTTAAGTGCGGAACAAGCAATAACTATCATAGTTGCTTTCTCAATAACTAATAGCAACGGTGCATTGTGTTCGTCCATCACCAGTGGTTGATGAAATGACACCATCACTGTGACCTGCAGTCAGATGTGGTTAATCTATGAGCTGTGGCTGGCGACCGGGTCAGAGTGAGTCAATAACTTATACGTATCCACTGTTATGAAATTGCATATCCTATTTTAAAAGTATATTGACGTACATTGTTTCTCTGAGTTGTAATTTTAATAGTCACTGATGATGAAATGGACAACTCGATCCTTCCTAATTTAATGTTAGGTATTAAATTTATAAAGCCATCCTCTCCCAGTAATAGGTGGATTATTGATTTATTGGATGCATCAGAAGATGGAAATGAGTGTCCTATATGTGTTAAAGGTGCAATAAATAAAATGTTTATTGTCCCACAACACCAAATTACCATAATATATATACATGGAGGTTAATAGAATCAATAGTAATGACCCAACAATTGCTTTCTGGATACTAATTTCTGTCTTTCAAAAACTCATTGTCCAACATAGCATAACATGCAGTCTCAATCATGTGGATGTTGCAGGTCCTTAGTTGGTGATAGTGGTCAATTAAAGTCACGACTTTATTATTGACCCTTTAAAATAAAATGCAGTTTTATACAACATGGAGGCTCCTTTGTCTTGTAACATTGTATACTGGGACAACATACCTTGCACAGGTGTAAACCAGTCCAGTATGGTGGGCCGGTCCTAGAAGCTCTGCAATAAAACAGACCATTATATTACACATTTTCTTCCATATTCAGGGTGATGTTTTTTTCCTGAAGTAGATGTCTTTGTCTAGTGGTGTCCATGTGTGCAAAATCTCCACAATGAAGTCAGTGAATAAAGTGTTTTCATAGCCGACAGGCACGATAGCAACAACTGGAAAAATGAGAGCCTGTATGTAGAAAACTGGAAAATTCCTTCAAACTCAAATACTAAAACTTTTCCTGTGTAAGATTGGCAATGCAGCATATAGTCATACATGTGTCCCTGCTAGCAGCCTGTGTGCATATATGTGCAGTACGTGCACGTGTGGACATATGATGGTGGACTGAAGACATGTAGCTCCACAGAGAGCTGCCCCAGTCAGCACGGCCTGCTGAGTGAAACCCTGTGGTAATGTTTAGCTTAAGGGGTGAAAAAGAAGGTGAGTGGGGGGAAAGGAAGGAGGGAAGGATGAGAGGCTGACAGGGTTAGGGTTCTGTGGGTAGATGGCAAGTGAAGAGAGCGAAGAGGGCTAGCGGTTGAAGGGAGGGACGGATGGGTCATGGGGGAGTGGTGGAGAGAGGGAGGGAGGGAAGGATGAAAGGTCCAACCGGGACAGAGCGCAGGAGAGGTCCTGCTTGGTCTCGTCAGTCAGCCGTCTCTCTCTGACACCTGAACCTCCGCTGACCGGGTCGTGACTGCCTCTCTGGCACAGGAGATATCACTAGGGGGGCTGACCTTTGACTTCTCACCTCCTCATCGCCAGCACAGCCCTAGCCATGCCTTCTCAAGCTCCTCCTTACTCCTCCGCCCCTTCACAAGCAGTTTGGTTACCAAAACCACAGTGCTTTGCTGATCATTTACCTACTCGTAATGTACGGTAAATTGGTACAGTTTGATTCTGGTCTCTAAAATCAAAACAGATTTTAAAAACACTTTCCAGTAAAATATAACACAATGTTCTTTTTCATCTTTGGAAAAATATTTTATTCATACAATATACGATTTCACCAAGACCATGTTCAGACAGACATAAGCCCCATAGGCATTGATTTCGTGGATGATAGGGAGCTCAGGCAACCAAAGGTAACTGTGATTACCCGCAGGGAAATCATACTGTCAAACGACAATGTTGGGAAAATAGGGCAGAGCAGAGCGGAGGTAGAGTTTTAAGGGAATACTTTTACATTTGGGGAAATATGCATATTTGCTTCCTTGCTGAGAATTAAATAAGAAGATCAATACAACTCTCATGTCTGTACAATAATAAATGAAACTATAGCCAGAAGCCCATTAGCTTAGTTTAGCACAAATACTGGAAAAAGTGTGTAAAATGCTAGCCTGGCTTTGTCCGAAGCACCTACTAAGCTCACTAATTAACACATTATGTGTGTATTAATCTATTCAAAACCAAAACATTAAAACTATTTACAGTCACATCTACACTGCCTGGAAACCTCACTGACACAGCAAGACTCAGGAAGTTACTGGACCAGGCCAGCATGTGTTTTTTTTTTTTTTTAAGTATATTTTTTGGGCTTTTTATGCCTTTATTTGACAGTATAGTGGAGAGAGACAGGAAACGGGGAGGTGGAGAGAGGGGGAATGACATGCAGCAAAAGGACATCCGATGTAGGATTCGAACCGGGGCCAACTGCAGCAAGGACTGTAGCCTCTACACATGGGGCGCCTGCTTAGACCACTACGCCACACGACGCCCCAGCATGTTGTTTTGATGAATATCACTTTGTGACCTACCTGGCTCTAAAAAACGTATCACAATTTCAAGGTTGTTTCAACCTTTTTGAAACTGTAAACTTCTTGCTGATAGTATTATAAACTGCTGTGCAATGTTTCTAGTGTTTGATAGGCTTTCAAACTAATGGATCTATTTCTCACACTAGCCTCCTGAATAGTATTTCATCATCTCGTAATTGAAACAGCTGCACGGTGGTGCAGTGGTTAGCGCTGTCGCCTCACAGCAAGAAGGTTCCGGGTTCGAGTCCGGGCTCAGCCGTGGGATCCTTCTGTGTGGAGTTTGCATGTCCTCCCCGTGTAAGTGGACTGGCGACCTGTCCAGTGTGTACCCTGCCTCTTGCCCAAAAAGATGCTGGGATAGGCTCCATCCCCCCTGCGACCCCACTAGAGATAAGCGGTAGAAAATGGATGGATGGTATTTGAAGCAACACGCTGTTGTGTTTTCAGTCTGAACAGCACTTAACCTGGCCTGTTCTACAGCTATGGCAAGGAGCACGGTACAGGAGATTCCACACCAGACATTTTATTAAGTAAAAATACTTTTAGTCAAGAAACAACATAAACAAACACATTTTGACACATTATACACACATGAATCATGTGTTCACATAATTGTCCACTGACTTGCTCCTATGTGCAGTGAGCTACCGGGACCTTCTCAGCCTTCTCAGATGGTGAGCTTACTCAGTTAGGACAACACACACACACAAACATGCACACACATATATCCCTGGAGAGTCAGATCTAATCCCAGGTTTACATTGTTAGGACAACAGGGATAATCCTGCTAACAGGGTGTTTATCTAGAAACTGCAACCGCTGAATCCCCAACACACACAGTATTGACCCAGAGAGAAAAATAGCAAGGGGGGTGAGAGGGCAAATGAGAGAGAGAGTAAGTAAGAAAAGACAATCAAGAAAAGTGAAGAAAGAAAAGAGGAAAAGTCAGAGAGAAATAAGAGGAAATGACTTTAAAATGTGACACTGGAGGAGGGGAAAGAGGGAGGAGAGGTGGTTGGAAGAAGGAAGAAGGTCTGTGCTGTCAGGTATGCAGCTGACAGTGTGATGGCACCAGTGCTAGAGTGGACACAGTCAGTCCCTCAGGACCACACACACCAGCCAGAGCACACACACCGGATGGCAGACCAAAGAACATATAAGCCTACATTTGAGGCAGAAAACACGGACGCATAAACAGGACACATTTGTCAATACAATAAGATAATAAGGGCTGAGATAGAGTCTTTCTGTGGACACACACATGAGACTAGAGAGAAACCTGATGATCACATTTAGAAGAACACAGTTAAGTGATCATCTACTTCTGTATTTTGATTTAAACAGCATAGTCTTTACTGCTAAGGGTTCAGTGATATGTTGTTTTTGCACCCGTTTAATCTGGTGACTTGTATCCCTTGGCTTACCCCCAGGGCATGCTGGGATAGGATCCAGCGTGAGAGGTAGATAGCACTAGACAAATTATTTACATAAAAGATAAGTAGATTAGTACTCTAGCTCTCGCCACTCCTGATGCGATAGCCTCACTCCAACATCCCCTTGTGTCTCTGCTAGACTACTGGATGACAACAATCTGACTTGAACGGCAGCCTGTTGTTTCCCATATTTATTAGAGACACATCAGAAGATGCAGGAACTTTTATTGCACAACTGAATATGCAGTTTTATGTGTAATAGGCTTAGCTCCTGAGGGTGCTCGCTGATTAATACGATCAGAACAGGGGCTTCAGCAGGAGTAAAATAACATCTGTGCTACATGTACCAGAACCAAGCAGACGCATATAGTATCACTCCAATATTAAACATGCAAAGATGCTGCAGTCAAGAGATGCTATTGGCAGTAATCATAATTACAAACTAAAATAGGAGAAGTCTGTAAAAGTTGGGGGAGAAATCAGTTACCACAGCCATGAGGAGCATGATTATAATCAACGTAAGCAGGTTGGAGGAAAGTATAAGTAGCAGTGGTGTGAGGCTCATCTTAATGAATGTCATTGGTGATTATTCAACTGAAATGCTCTGCCAGACCTAATGCAATGCTTAATTTTAGGTAGGAGGTGTATCCAAAACCAAACAACCACCAAATTCCACCTTCCTGTTAGCTTGAAGCTAACGTAATTCTAAAACAACGGGTGAAACTAGCACATACCTTGACTTAATTTGACTTAAGATTAAAATATCAAACTGCTACTGTTTGTGTACTTTGAAAGTAAAGCTTCATTTATAGCTTTAGTTTAAGGATTATGCCAAAAGCCATGAACCCTTGGCTGTGGTGTAGCTGATGTTCAAAAAATTACACGGTGGGGAACAGCAGCTACAGATATACGAAGTGGGGACCAAAGAACATTGATAGGTCAACGTGGGCTGCTGGTGTTTCCTCACGCAAGTTTCTGCTTGTAGAGATTGGTGAGTACAGAGATCCACATGTCAGCTGAGGGAGAAAACCATGTGTAAATCATTTTTTAGTTTACAAATCCGTGCGCATGGTTTATAAACCATGCTCTCACATTTGTAATCTTCTTGCAAGCCGTGGCCACAGATTTGTAAACTGTGTGCAAAGATGAGTAAAAACCAAAATAAATACAATGATACTTGATGAAACCAATGAAACATTCAATGAAAAACACAATATAGCATCAAATATGCCTTTAAATCTAGTTAAATTGCACTTACTCAGCAGATCTAGGCGCTGTTGAAATGTTCCATTCCTTGTTCTCTGAGGAAAGAACTTGTTTGCACATCTATGTGTACAGTTTGCAGATCTGTGCTCTTCAATTCATAATCAATGTGCACAGATCAGAAATCAGAGTGCATGGTATATAGATTGTGCTCATGGATTTGTAAATAGAGAGAACAGTTTTACACATGGCTTTTATTTTCTCAGCTGACATGGAGAGGCCACTGTAGGTGAAAGTGAAAAAGTTTTCAGTTCAGTTAAGTTTTCTTCTTGTTTTAATTACAAACATCTTACAAATGCATCTCCACTGTAAACCTGACTGTTATATCACAGAAACTGAAACACTATTTTTATGCCTTACTATACTATGACGTTTTTCTACGTTTTTATGCCTTACTATACTATATTGTTTTTTTAACGTTTTTTAGCTTTTTTATGCCTTACTATACCATGACGTTTTCATGACATTTTTTGCCTTACCTTACTGTGACTGTTTATATGCTTTACTATACTATGATGTTTGTTGACATTATATGCGTTATTTTACTATGTTGTTTTTTCACGTTTTTATGACTTTTTATGCCTTAGTATACTATGACGTTTTTTGAGATTCTATGCTTTTTGATACTATGACATTTTTTGATGTTTTCGTGCACTAATATAACATGATGTTTTCTGAGGTTTTTATGCCTTACTATACTATGACATTTTAATGGTATTTTATGACTTAGTGTACTATAATGTTTTTTGATGTTTTTATGCCTTAATATACTATGACTTTTTATGCCATACCATAGTTTTTGATATACTATGACGTTTTCATAACATTTTATGCATTACCTTACTGACTGTTTTATGCTTTACTATACTGATGTTTTTTTTGACATTTTTATGCCTTTCTATACTATGATGTTTTTATGACTTTTTATGCCTTAGTATACTATGACATTTTCTGAGGTTTTTATGCCTTATTATACTATGATGTTTTTTTTATGTTTTTATGCCTTACTATACTATGACGTTTTTATGACTTTTAATGCCCCACTATACTATGACTTTTTATGCTTCGCTATACTATGTCGTTTTTTTGAGGTTTTTATGCCCTACTTATACTATGACATTTTATACCTTATTATACTATGACGTTTTTATGACTTTCATGCTTTACTATACTATGACGTTTTTTCATGTTTTTATGCCTTACTTTACTGTGCCTTTTTATGCCTAACCATAATATGAGGTTGTAATTACTTTTTATGCCTGACTATACTACGACGTTTTTCTGACTTTTAATGCATTACTGTACCTAGATGTTTTTTCATGTTTTTATGCCTTACTATACTATGACTTTTTTGACATTCTTTGCTTTTCGATACTATGACATTTTTTGATGTTTTCATGCCTTAGTATACCATGACGTTTTCTGAGGATTTTATGCCATGCCACACCATAATTTGAATATACTATGATGTTTTCATAACATTTTATGCCTCACCATACTGACTGTTTTATGCTTTACTATAATATGATGTTTTTTTTGACATTTTTATGCCTTTCTATACTATGACTTTTTATGCCTTTCTATACTATGACTTTTTATGCCTTACTATACTATGACGTTTTTATGATTTTTAATTCCTTAGTATACGATAACATTTTCTGAGGTTTTTATACCTTACTATACTATGATGTTTTTATCACTTTTAATGCCTTACTATACTATGACGTTTTTATGACTTTTTATGCCTTACAATACTATGACGTTTTAATTACTTTTAATGGCTTACTATACTATGATGTTTTTATGACTTTTAAGGCATTACTGTACTATGACGTTTTTTGATGTTTTTATGCCTTACTATACTATGACTTTTTATGCCTTAGTATACTATGATGTTTTTATGACTTTTAATGCCTTGCTGTACTATGACGTTTTTTAATGTTTTTATGCCTTACTATACTATGACTTTTTATGCCTTAGTATACTATGATGTTTTTTGAGGTTTTTATGCCTTACTGTACTATGACTTTTTATGCCATACCACAATTTCACATTTTAATTACTTTTTATGCCTTACTATACTATGACGTTTTTTGATGTTTTTATGCCTTACTGTACAATGATTTTTTATGCGTTACCATAATATGACATTTTAAATACTTTTTATGCCTTACTACACTGACATTTTTTAATGCTTTTATGCCTTGCTGTACTATGACTTTTTATGCGTTACCATAATATGACATTTTAATTACTTTTTATGCCTTACTATACTATGACGTTTTTTGATGTTTTTATGCCTTACTATACTATGACTTTTTATGCCTTAGTATACTATGATGTTTTTTGAGGTTTTTATGCCTTACTGTACTATGACTTTTTATGCCTTACCATAATATGACATTTTAATTACTTTTTATGCCTTACTATACTATGATGTTTTTTGAGGTTTTTATGCCTTACTGTACTATGACTTTTTATGCTTTACTATACTATGACGTTTTTATGACTTTTTATGCCTCATTTTACTATCACGTTTTTTTTAATGTTTTTATGCCTTACTATACTATGACTTTTTATGCCATACCATAATTTCACGTTTTAATTACTTTTTATGCCTTACTATACTATGACGTTTTTTGATGTTTTTATGCCTTACTGTACTATGATTTTTTATGCCTTACCATAATATGACATTTTAAATACTTTTTATGCCTTACTACACTATGACATTTTTTAATGTTTCTATGCCTTGCTGTACTATGACTTTTTATGCCATACCATAATTTTTGATATACTATGACGTTTTCATAACATTTTATGCATTACCTTACTGACTGTTTTATGCGTTACTATACTGATGTTTTTTTTTAACATTTTTATGCCTTTCTATACTATGATGTTTTTATGACTTTTTATGCCTTAGTATACTATGACAATTTCTGAGGTTTTTATGCCTTATTATACTATGATGTTTTTTTATGTTTTTATGCCTTACTATACTATGACGTTTTTATGACTTTTAATGCCTTACTATACTATGAATTTTTATGCCTTGCTATACTATGTCGTTTTTTTGAGGTTTTCATGCCTTATTATACTATGACTTTTTATGCCTCGCTATACTATGTCGTTTTTTTTAGGTTTTTATGCCTTACTTATACTATGACATTTTATACCTTATTATACTATGACGTTTTTATGACTTTCATGCCTTACTATACTATGACGTTTTTTCATGTTTTTATGCCTTACTTTACTGTGACTTTTCATGCCTAACCATAATATGAGGTTGTAATTACTTTTTATGCCTGACTATACTACGACGTTTTTTTGATTTTTAATGCATTACTGTACTATGATGTTTTTCCACGTTTTTATGCCTTACTATACTATGACGTTTTTTTAACATTCTTTGCTTTTCAATACTATGACATTTTTTGATGTTTTCATGCCTTAGTATACCATGACGTTTTCTGAGGTTTTTATGCCATGCCATACCATAATTTGAATATACTATGATGTTTTCATAACATTTTATGCCTCACCTTACTGACTGTTTTATGCTTTACTATAATATGATGTTTTTTTTGACATTTTTATGCCTTTCTATACTATGACTTTTTATGCCTTACTATACTATGACGTTTTTATGATTTTTAATGCCTTAGTATACGATAACATTTTCTGAGGTTTTTATACCTTACTATACTATGATGTTTTTATCACTTTTAATGCCTTACTATACTATGACGTTTTTATGACTTTTTATGCCTTACTATACTATGACGTTTTTATAACATTTCATGCCTTACAATACTATGACGTTTTAATTACTTTTAATGGCTTACTATACTATGATGTTTTTATGACTTTTAAGGCCTTACTGTACTATGACGTTTTTGATGTTTTTATGCCTTACTGTACTATGACTTTTTATGCCATACCATAATTTCACGTTTTAATTACTTTTTATGCCTTACTATACTATGACTTTTTATGCCTTAGTATACTATGATGTTTTTTGAGGTTTTTATGCCTTACTGTACTATGACTTTTTATGCCATACCATAATTTCACGTTTTAATTACTTTTTATGACTTACTATACTATGACGTTTTTTCATGTTTTTATGCCTTACTGTACTATGATTTTTTATGCCTTACCATAATATGACATTTTATATACTTTTTATGCCTTACTACATTATGACATTTTTTAATGTTTTTATGCCTTGCTGTACTATGACTTTTTATGCGTTACCATAATATGACATTTTAATTACTTTTTATGCTTTACTATACTATGATATTTTTATGACTTTTTATACCTTACTATACTATGACGTTTTTTGATGTTTTTATGCCTTACTATACTATGACTTTTTATGCCTCAGTATACTATGATGTTTTTTGAGCTTTTTATGCCTTACTGTACTATGACTTTTTATGCCTTACCATAATATGACATTTTAATTACTTTTTATGCCTTACTATACTATGATGTTTTTTGAGGTTTTTATGCCTTACTGTACTATGACTTTTTATGCTTTACTATACTATGACGTTTTTATGACTTTTTATGCCTCATTTTACTATGCCGTTTTTTGATGTTTTTATGCCTTACTGTACTATGATTTTTTATGCCTTACCATAATATGACATTTTAAATACTTTTTATGCCTTACTACACTATGACATTTTTTAATGTTTTTATGCCTTGCTGTACTATGACTTTTTATGCCTTACCATAATATGACATTTTAATTACTTTTTATGCCTTACTATACTATGACGTTTTTACGACTTTTTATACCTTACTATACTATGACGTTTTTTGATGTTTTTATATCTTATTATACTATGACATTTTTATGACTTTTCAAGCTTTACTATACCATGACGTTTTGAGGTTTTTATGTGTTACTATACTATGACTTTTTGTGCCTTACTATACTATGACGTTTTTCTACGTTTTTATGCCTTACTATACTATATTGTTTTTTTAACGTTTTTTGGCTTTTTTATGACTTACAATACTATGACGTTTTCATGACATTTTTTGCCTTACCTTACTGTGACTGTTTATATGCTTTACTATACTATGATGTTTGTTGACATTTTTATCCCTTTCTATACTATGACGTTTTTTGACATTATATGCCTTACTATACTATGTTTTTTTTTTCATGTTTTTATGACTTTTTATGCCTTAGTATACTATGACGTTTTTTGACATTCTATGCTTTTCGATACTATGACATTTTTTGATGTTTTCATGCACTAATATAACATGACGTTTTCTGAGGTTTTTATGCCTTACTATACTATGACATTTTAATGGTATTTTATGACTTAGTGTACTATAATGTTTTTTGATGTTTTTATGCCTTACCATACTATGACTTTTTATGACTTTTTATGCCTTACTATACTATGACGTTTTTATGACATTTCATGCCTTACAATACTATGACGTTTTAATTACTTTTAATGGCTTACTATACTATGATGTTTTTATGACTTTTAAGGCCTTACTGTACTATGACGTTTTTGATGTTTTTATGCCTTACTGTACTATGACTTTTTATGCCATACCATAATTTCACGTTTTAATTACTTTTTATGCCTTACTATACTATGACTTTTTATGCCTTAGTATACTATGATGTTTTTTGAGGTTTATATGCCTTACTGTACTATGACTTTTTATGCCATACCATAATTTCATGTTTTAATTACTTTTTTATGCCTTACCATAATATGACATTTTAAATACTTTTTATGCCTTACTATACTATGATATTTTTATGACTTTTTATACCTTACTATTCTATGACGTTTTTTTATGTTTTTATGCCTTACTATACTATGACTTTTTATGCCTTAGTATACTATGATGTTTTTTGAGCTTTTTATGCCTTACTGTACTATGACTTTTTATGCCTTACTATAATATGACATTTTAATTACTTTTTATGCCTCATTTTACTATGACGTTTTTTTAAATGTTTTTATGCCTTACTATACTATGACTTTTTATGCCATACCATAATTTCACGTTTTAATTACTTTTTATGCCTTACTATACTATGACGTTTTTTGACATTTTTATGCCTTTCTATACTATGACTTTTTATGCCTTACTATACTATGACGTTTTTATGATTTTTAATGCCTTACTATACTATGACGTTTTTATGACTTTTTATGCCTTACTATACTATGACATTTTTATGACATTTCATGCCTTACAATACTATGACGTTTTAATTACTTTTTATGTCTTAGTATACTATGATATTTTTATGACTTTTTATACCTTACTATACTATGACGTTTTTTGATGTTTTTATGCCTTACTATACTATGACTTTTTATGCCTTACCATAATATGACATTTTAATTACTTTTTATGCCTTACTATACTATGATGTTTTTTGAGGTTTTTATGCCTTACTGTACTATGACTTTTTATGCTTTACTATACTATGACGTTTTTATGACTTTTTATGCCTCATTTTACTATGACGTTTTTTTTATGTTTTTATGCATTACTATACTATGACTTTTTATGCCATACCATAATTTCACATTTTAACTACTTTTTATGCCTTACTATACTATGACGTTTTTTGATGTTTTTATGCCTTACTGTACTATGATTTTTTATCCCTTACCATAATATGACATTTTAAATACTTTTTATGCCTTACTATACTATGACGTTTTTATGACTTTTTATACCTTACTATACTATGACGTTTTTTGATGTTTTTATATCTTTTTATACTATGACATTTTTATGACTTTTTAAGCTTTACTATATCATGACGTTTTTAGGTTTTTATGCCTTACTATACTATGACTTTTTATGCCGTACTATACTATGATGTTTTTTGAGGTTTTTATGCCTTATTGTACTATGACTTTTTATGCCTCAGTATACTTTGACGTTTTAATTACTTCTAATGCCTTACTATACTATGACATTTTTATGAATTTTTATGCCTTTCTATACTATGACGTACCTTGAAGTTTTTATGCCTTACTATACTATGTCATTTTTTACATTTAAATGCTTTACTATACTATGACGTTTTTTGATGTTTTTATGACTTATTGTACTATGAATTTTTATGCGTTATTATACTATGACGTTTTTCTTACTTTTTATGCCTTAGTTTACTGAGACGTTTTCTGAGGTTTTTATGCCTTACTATAGTATGTCATTTTTTGACATTTATATGCCTTACTATACTATGACGTTTTTATGCCTTACTATAGTATGTCATCATTGACATTTATATGCCTTACTATACTATGACGTACCTTGAAGTTTTTATGCCTTACTATACTATGTCATTTTTTACATTTAAATGCTTTACTATACTATGACGTTTTTATGCCTTACTATAGTATGTCATTTTGTGACATTTATATGCCTTACTATACTATGACGTTTTTATGCCTTACTATAGTATGTCATCATTGACATTTATATGCCTTACTATACTATGACATACCTTGACGTTTTTATGCCTTACTATAGTATGTCATTTTGTGACATTTATATGCCTTACTATACTATGACGTACCTTGACGTTTTTATGCCTTACCATACTATGACGTTTTTTGAAGTTTTTATGCCTTACTATACTATGTCATTTTTTACATTTAAATGCTTTACTATACTATGACGTTTTTATCCCTTACTATAGTATGTCATCATTGACATTTATATGCCTTACTATACTATATCATTTTTTTGACATTTATATGCCTTACCATACTATGACGTTTTTTGACGTTTTTATGGCTTACTATAATATGACTTTTTATGCCTCACCATAATTTGACTTTTTGATTACTTTTTGTGCCTTACTATACTATGACGTTTTTTGATGTTTTTATGTCTTACTGTACTATGACTTTTTATGCCTCACTGTACTATGACTTTTTATGCCTTACTATATACTATGACGTTTCGTAACATTTTCATGCCTTACAATACTATGTCCTTTTTATGACTTTTTTTTATTTATTGAAGACATAAAATAAAATAAAAAGTCAGACTACTTTCTGCCCATACTATGCTTGTCACGACCCAGCTCTAAAACCTTCACAAAAAGCAAGGCACACATGTTGGGGCAAGCAATAATAGATTTATTAACAACAAAATGATATAACTAACAGAAAAGAATAATAAATGGGATAAGATCTTCCTTTATTAGTCCCATTCTCTGGAAATTTTCAGCGTCACAGGAGCAAATTGGACAGCACAAAGGGAGAGGGTTAGAAACAGAAACACTGGACCCAGGTGCTTCCAACTAGGTGATCTGGATAAGGCTCCACCCTCCAGACACCTGCTGTACAAATGAGAAAGAGGGGACAATAAGTCAAGCAGTAATCACAAAGACAGGCCAGGGGTCCCTCACAATAACATCTTTATGCCTTACTATACCATGACATTTTTATGCCTTACTATACTATGACTTATTACATACATGTGACATACATGTCCCTATATCAAGAGTGCTATTATCATATGTGTTATTTGTAAAAGGATATATTATTATTATGACATACATACAGTACATCCTCTGGATAGATGAAGATATACGTTTATAATATATATGAAATACTCATACTAAAATGCAACTTTATTAAAACCAAATACCTATTAAAATTCTATATATTTGTATAAAATTTTCTTTATAATTTCTTATTAAATCTAAACATACATGTCTATCTTTTACATTTACATATATAATATGAACATATACTGACAGGCTTTGGGATGGACATATATTTATATAACATACAGTATGTCTATAATATAAACAGACTAAAATACATGTTTGTTTTGGTCTGAAATATATGTCAATATATTAATTTGTTCCGATTTCTAACAGGTTCATATGTAATTTTTAGATAAATACTTTAAATACAAACATGATTTTACTTCATATATACATATGGCATATTTCATATATGGAAATTCAACACATGTGTATAGGCATTTCATAATGTAAATTCAAATCTTATAGCCTATGTTAATAAACCATTTGGCTGACGGCATTAAAAAGTCAATCTCTTTGTTTTGGAGGGGTGGCGGGGTTGTTGCGTCCTTAACAATGTTGAGACCAAACCTACGCCCTTGCACTGCACCACAGGTTCATGCATACACACAAACCATCTATACTTTTTCGTACAGGGGCTCGAACTTCAGTGGCTAGCTGCCACTCCACTATCTAATGCTGTCTGTGGGAATATTGCGCTGGCTAGCGTTAACTTCCTGTTGGGGGAGGTTAGGCAGGCAGGAGAGATATTGGCAGAACAGCGTTAAGCTTTAGCATGCATGTCAGGGCCGGGGGACGCTCCCTGAGCCAAATGCCAGTCTATAGATCGCAGAGGGGACTAAAGATCACATCATCGTCTACCCGGACACGGGTGACACCAGACAGCGGACGTGGGACAGAGGGAGGACCGAATGATCCCTGCCAGGACGAGCCGTTATAGACAGCCGCTGTCATTACAGGGCAAACATGCACTGGTTCGAGTGCACAAGCTCACACACAAACACAGTGTAACACACACACACACACACACGTACACGAGCCGTGACGACGACGTTATAGACAAGCGCTGTCATTAGAAGAGTCTCTGTGGAGCTCAAATGATAACGAGCGAGGGGGAGGAGGGGGAGGAGGAGGAGGAGGGGGGCGTTGACGAGGGTGACTGTCCGGCTGTCTGCAGGTGAGCATGTGGCGTTGGAGAGGTCAGCTCCCTTTAACACATGCACACACACACACATACACAGATTACTCCCCCACATACAATGGACACAAGTCAAAAAAAGCACGTATCTGTTTTGCAGTTTCTTCTCCTTTACTGACTGATGTTAGAAAACTCCTTTGGTTTTCTGGGGAGTCTAACCTTTTTTTCTTAACTATGATCACAAAATCTCATATTTACCTCTTACATCTACACTCACACTTTGAAGTTAGCATTTGCCCAGGTTAGCCCAGATTATTGCTATCGATTGGTCCAAGTAGCTCCTCCCCAAAACAGGGAAATAGAGCAATAAAAGCCTCTTAACTTTTGTAATGTTGACTTTTTTTTATTTTAGTATTACATTTTTTTTTTAATTATATTACATTTTGAATTCTTCCTGTTTGAAGTGACAACAGCACGGGGGAGTTTCAAAGTGGGACCTTGCAGGTAATTAACTGTCTTCAAAAAAACTGGACGAAAACATTCAGTATGATGACCACAGAAAGTTTCCAGGTGAAAGTGGGTGTGGGAAAGTACACTTGTTTTGCTTTGATCAGTTTCGTTGCTACTTGACACAGATATTACCTTGAGCACAGAGTAAGAACTAGCCTCAGATCCAGTGCTGACAGTTCACATGAGCTTCTTAGATGAGTGAGTGGCATCAGCATTTCGTGCAGGTGTTGTCTCTGTCATCAGAGTGACACTCCTATATACAGTATGTACCCCTATCCGTCAGGAATGAGAAATTATTTAACAGGAAAGTTCAAAACAAAACAAAACAAAAATAATAATAAATGCACACTTTAAAAAAAGGAAATGGAAGCTCAAAGCAAAAATTTGTCTCAGCCAGATGACCTCAGAGAACGTATAGACACAAAATAAACTAATCTTGTTGAGTCAACTAGAGTCAAGGGTGCACTGTCAGGTAAGGATAAAGTGAATGTATGGGATGCTATTGCCAGCAAAATAACTGCAGTAAGTGTCTCTCCATCAAAATGCTGTGCAGTCATCACTGTCATGGCTGTGCCACATAACATACTCTCTGGTACAGGTGATCAAGCAGCTGGAGGCGGAGGAAGTGGAAAGGGACGACTTTTAAATGTTAGCGAGTCAGTTAAGGAGCTTTTTAACAAGTTACTGAAAGTTTCTCAACATGAACAAAACAGAAATATCAAGGAAAAAAACTGAAAAACTTTACCTCTGCAAATCACTGACGCTGATCAGTGATGTTGAGCTAATGGTATTAATTTTTACCTTTAACATCCTGATTGCCTAATTCCAATATTACTGGAAATATTTGCAACACATAGCTTTAGCCTTCTGCTAATTACATGCCTGTTCATCAGTTTGTTTTTAGTTTTGTTGTGTGCGACTTGCAGCATTTCTGTACTTGCTTTTGCTGTTGAATGTGTTTGTTAATTTCCCTTTGTTTAATGTAATTGTAGCTTTAATTCTCAGTGCACCTTATGTGTTTTTAATGTGCCAAAGATGTCCGCTAATGTTTAGTCTGTTTGTTTGTGTGCATTGAGCTCTCTGAGGCTTTGTAAAAGAGCATGTTTGAGCTGCATTAAAAGTATAAGAGATTGCATTAGGTAAACAAAAACAAAATCTTCAAATAATGTACTTGCTGTTGTTCGATGCTGACTGCTACATGGGCAGAAGACTTTAATGTGAACATTTCTAGAGCATCTTTTGTATCTCCGATACACTGTATAAGAAGACCTTGATCACCTCAGAGTAGCACAGCACTGAAACATCACAGTGATACTGAAAGAAAACAAAAACGAGGAAGTCTTCCACTTTCACTTGGTTTACATTGGGTAATGTTTTCTGATGGCTACTGCTGCTCTGTCAGCATCTCAGCTCCAACTGTGTGATAAGAGGCTTTTTATCTATGTATGTTTACACAGCCATAAACACACAGCATCTCACAGATTTAACTCGGAATCAATTTGTCTTGCTAAGCCCGATGTTGCGAGGGTTGGAGATTCAAATCTAGACTGTTCTTTGCCTGAAGGGGACAGGCAGCCTATCAGTGCATAGTTTCACTCTGCCTCCCAGACTCCCACAGTGTGATGTGCTTCAGGGCGTGTACAAACGAGAGGCTTAGAGTTACACTAAGCCTTACATCTGTCACTTAAACATCTCTGTCGTTCTTTACAATAACAAGCTGCTGTATTAGCACTGTCTGTTTTAACACACATGCTGGCTTTACAGCTGTTCCTGTACTTTTTAGCATTGCAAATGCGCTGAAGCAGTGAAGTATTTGGCATCAGTAAACTAGACTTTGCTTCTGAGCGGGCTGGTTCAAAAATGTTAATTTCATTAAGCGCTATTAACATAAGAAATGCTCTAACACGTCAGTCAAACTACTTGAACAAGAAGATATCTAGAAAACTGCAACAATTGTGTTAAATTTACCTGAAAATGATCTAAACTACCTGATGTGACCTGGCCTCCGAACTCATGCCAGCGACCATCAAAGAGGTCGAGCGCTCCATTTTGTATCAGTTAACACACAAATTGCTCCCTAATCCCTCCCAGATTGTGTTTCAGTTGGTCTTCTGTCACAGCGCACGTGAGCACCATTGCTCTTCTTTATGAGGAGGACTGACAGGTGGCTCTCAGGTAAAATGGTGTCAGGTGAGCTCAAACATCCCGACAATCGCTGCACGTCGCCTCCGGCAGAATCCAGCGCTCACACAACCCTCCCTGGACGTAGAGATGTTAAATCTGAGGTGCTGAAACCTTTCCTCCGCCCTGGAGCTGTGGGTGTGTGTGAAAGTAGGAACTGTGGTTCTGTGTTTTGTGATATGTAGCAATTATCTCCTTGAGGCCATTTTAACACGTGCTACTTCACCTGTCTAGTTATTCATTCTAGTTATTCAAAGACTCAGGTCCTTGATATCAAAGGTTTGGCTCAGGCCCTTCTTGCTTATTGACAAGCACTCAGGAAAGGCTGCTGGGTGTGTTGCTGCCTGTGCAGTTCAGAGTTAGGGATTATGTTTTGGCTTTGTGTGTTAATCTTACATCTTTGGCTCAAGAGGAAAATTACAACAAGCAGAAACAAAATTCACAACTATGGAGGCCGTTTAGAGCCTGTTTTTGTAGATAGTCATGATGGTTTAAGGTTCAGTTGCAAACACGTATAAACTGTCTGATTGCCTGTTGCAAAATAAGAGACTATGAGAGGTAAATGCACATTGTTTACTCGCAAATCATTATACTCGATCGAATTATGGCTTCAGTATCTGTTGACATGCATTGAGACAAACCGGCTAGCTGGATGGCTAACCTTGCACACTGTAGAACAGTGTTTGGCAGGAATGTAATCACTGTTTTCAGCACTGAGTGGTGTAAGGGATTACAATTTCTAATACAGTTTAGTAATCAGATCACAGTTAGTTTTCTCAGTAATGCTTAGTTAGTTTGACAACTGCAGGGTCAAGTGTCTCATCAGGAGTTTGTATGCAGTATGCAGCACATGTTAGCTTGGCGGTAGCTTAGCCTGCATTTGGTTGAAGATAGGACTACTCCAGACTGCTATGTGCAGTCAGTGACAGAGGCTAAGCTAATGACAGCCTTTATGGTCAGTAAATAGCTCCTATTGTAGGCTGGCTGCTTGTTGAACCACAATGTCTCGTTTTTTATTTCTTCACATTAAATACATAAAATGTGATATGTGTTTTTCAGAGACACGGTTGGAGCTGTGGTGAGTAACTTAAGTAGCAAGTAGAGTAACCAACCGCTTTTGCCAAGTTAATAAAGTGATATAATGACTTTTTCAATGAATAATTGACAACATTTTTCCAATAACTTGCCCCAGCAGTAGAGTTACTGATATCATGTGTTTTCAACAGATGTTATTCATTATTTTGCAAAAACGAATTTCTTCCATTATTAGTCTTCTACTCTACTGTCTAAGAGAAGACGGTAAAGATTGACCAAGTTCATTAAGTCTAAAATAAAATTCTTTTTGATCTTTGCTTGTGGTGAAATTGCTTTGGCGTTGCCTAAGTGCTGACATCTGCACTCCCCAAATACTGAATAAAAGCCAGAACACTGTATTTGTAGTTAATTGAACAATGTAGAAATGTATTTGCAGAAAATGGTACTTGAATCATTTGATTATGTCCAGTGATAGAAATGGACAACATGACATGGAAATGTTTTTTTTTAAGAGTAATAGACTGACTTTTTGTGATTAAAATAGGTAAAACTCAAAGACATACCTAATGCCTAAAACGAGCACTGAAACATGTAGATAAAATGCTGGTTAAACATAATTGAATTTCTCTTTTGATCAATTTGAATGCAGAGTTGCAACTGTTATGTCTTACAATCTAAATTTCACTGACTCACACTTTCACTTATTTTTATAAAATTATTCTCCTTTCTAGTTCATGTTAAGGATTGAAAAATCGCTGATTTTTTTTCCAGTGGAAACAAATATGTTTTCCATTCAGTGTCCTCAGTCCTGCTCTGTCTCATTCGTTTGAAGCTATTCTGACCCACGTATTTTTTGGAGCCAGGATGTTCCATGATGGTTATTCTTGTCTGGTGTGTGTGTGTGTGTGTGTGTGTGTGTGTGTGTGTGTGTATGTGTGTGTGTGAGAGAGAGAGACAGAGAGAGGAGGAACAGCCTGTCTGTCAGGTGTTGGTACTCACATTAGTCACGTAAAAAACAAAGGATTCTGGGAAGCGACAATGGCCAACACAAAGAGCATCCAGACTCCACTCAGTGTCACCCGATCTCTTCTGTGTGTGTGTGTGTGTGTCTGTGTGTTTGTGTGGGTAGATAAGTGTGTGTGGGTGTCTATGTGTGTGTGGTGGGGGGCTCCTTTCTTTAGGGGGTGAGGGCGCCTCATTGGCTGCCATGCTGGGGTCAAGCAGAGGTCAGGACATGTGTGATGGATGGACCTCTGTCTCTAGACCACGGCCCTTCTCCTAGTCCTCTCTCCTCCTCTGGGCCTCAGACCTGCTGAAGCGTCCTGGCTGTGCTCTGCTCTTTTCACGTCTCTTTGTGTCGCTCCTTTCGGCCTAGTGGGACTGCGTCGACAGACAAAAAAGAGCTCAAAGAAAACTGCAGACAACTCTCTGAGGTGAGTTCTGTTGTGTGGATGAGCAGCACTGCAGTCAGCTTCTAACCTACCACTTAATCCCTGCTTCTACTTTGGTTAACTCTCTCACATCCCAGCTAATGTCGTTCTAACCAGCATCACAGAAATATGTAGAAGCAGCGGGACAGACCGCCGCTGACCACATGACGTCATCTCTCCTATCCTTCCCCTCCTTCTCTTCCTCCATCATACTGTCAATCCCTCCATCGGCGCCGTCGCTTTTATCGGCACATGGAGACGCACATCTGTCGATGGAAGAATTCATTTTGGCTGCCAATCACAGCAGGGGAGTGGTCAATGATCGCAGACGTGCCAATACCTCGACTACCCTGATGAGTGACTTCTGTCTGTCTGCCGCTCTGTCTCTCACTGGCCTTCCAGCACTTTCTGTCCGCTGTCGTGGGTTCACTAGTGGACCGAGAGTCAGTCTGACTGAGAGCAGAAACTGTTTGTCTCACCCTCTTGTTCTGATTTTTTATTGTGTATCTAAGGGCAGAGCAGCATGACTGAACATAAACAAACCACAGCTCAGATTCATGTGCTGAGGCACAGTCTGATCAGTGCAGGTGTCACCGCTGAGGCCTCCAGGACACGCAGACTGTGTTTGTGTTCATACCTCTGCCCCTTTCATTTGCATAATGTCTGAGGACACCAAGGATTTCTCTATTACAATGGGGAAATGAGGCTTAACCATAAAAGCGTTGGTCAATAAGGTCTGATGGCAGTGCCAAATGGATATTTACCATGGGTGGTGCAATGACATGGGCTTCTGAACTTACGTCTCCCTGTACAAGCATTCTCCCGTGCTTTTAAATCCCTCTATTTTCTTCATACTTGATAGTTGAACTTTATGGTCCTTTCCTTTGTCTTTTGCACACAGACACACACACATCAGCCTCTGAGAGAAATGAGAAAATTAAATCAACAAGGAGAGACTTCAGCGGCAGAGACCTCGGTTTGACACTGCAGGAGTGACAGCTTTTCAAATGTATTTCCTCTCTGTTTCTCTCGTGCTCTCTCTCTGTGTCTCTCTGTCTTTGTGTGTGTGTGTGTGTGTGTGTGTGTGTGTGCCAGTGCATGCCTAGGCAAACTCATCCCTGACTTAAATTTCCTCAAGCACATGTACTTGCATTTGTTTACTAACAAAATTAGTAAAAATCTTGTTGTGCATGTCTGTGTGTGAAAGTGTGTGTGTGTGTGTGTGTGTGTGTGTGTGTGGTTCTGGGATATAAATACCTGCAGCTTTTCAGGTGGTGACCTGTGAGTCCTGTTGTCAACTCTGCTTCCTTTTCGTGTCTCACAAGTCATCTTTCTGTGTCCACTGACACTGTTGGAGAAAATGAGTCACATTATAGCGAGCTGCTCATTCTTTACCTGCTTTTATTCCGTCTTGAGGAGCGAATGCATGGCATCTTAATGAAGGATTTGCAGAGGATTTCCAAAGTTTTTATCATTTAGCCTCAGACAGAAAACTTTAATCCAGTGAAGCACTGTGTTAAAACGGCTTCTTTTACAGCTCGGATGCAGGTTTAGGGCAAAAGGATTTCAGGAGGTTAAATGCTTCCTGACACCATTCAAAATACAAAAGTCTTATAATTAAGATATTAGTATTGTGATAAACTATTTATTACAAATGGACGCTCATTAAAGATTTTTATTAAGTAGAGAAGAAAATGTAAATAAAACAAAATGTATTACAATCAGATATAAATGTGATGTTAGTTACTGATGAAGAATAATATTATTAATACTTTGTTGTCATTGTAGTTCTTGAAAAATGCTAAATCCCGTATGAATATTTAAATCAGGTCCAATTTGTGCACAAACTTCGAACAAAAAATAATAATTTCAAAAAAACTTACATTAAAAAATATTTTAAACTATTAACTGTTTTAACTATAACTCATTAAAGACGTTGTGCTACATTAGAAATAATATTTTGCTGGATATAACCCTTTTTTCTTATTTGAGCTCAAATCTTCAATTCATTAAAAAAAATGTAACAGACTACTACATTTAATTTTATGTAAGTAAACTAAATTCATAATTTGCAAATTTGAAAAAGTTGTTGTCGTGTATTTCCTCTGTTTTTTAGAGGAATGTTCAAATTAAAATCTAGGTTCCTGTATTGGAAATAGACATTCACTGTTTCCCTTCGTTTCTGAAGAACAGTGTAAAACCTCTTTCAGTTGCTGGAACTATTATACGAACTGAACTTTTTCACCGATCAATGTCAGAAAGTCATTTGTTTCATCTGCAGCTTCCCGATCACAACCATGGCACAAATGTGTGCTTGGCAAAGGGCGCACGTCTCTTTTAGGCCACATCAAGGACGCGCAAATGAATTCTTCATCTAATTTCTGCTTCACCTTCTTGAGTCAAACGGTTTAAACGTCTGTCCGTCTTTTCACAAAGCCTTAATGGTTTGTGTCAAGCGTCTGTCATCGTCCATGTGTTTATCTGAAAGCCTTAATGGGAACCAGCAGCCTCGCAGGACCAGATTCTGGCGACGGGACCAGTAACAACGTCCTAATTTCACAGGACTGAGGTCATTTCAGCGTTTAGTCTGAGTGTGTTTTGGTCAAACAGCCTGGACTGTGGCTGCCTTGTTGAGATACTTGTTTGCCCAGTGTGGTCTGTAAACTGTTGTTTAGGTTTGGGTGGTGCTGTGACAACAAACTCAAACTGTGACCGAGGAATGACCCCGGGGTTTCTTTTGAGGATCAGCTGCGTCTCTAATCGAGTCTGTGCGGTTCCTGCAAAGCGCGCAGGGGCCTGGAGGGAGAATCAAGGAGTTTAAACTTCCCAAAGAACGGGTTGCGGGGACACCCAAGGGTCCATTAGGTTGTTTGAAGCGGGTCGCCAGAAACACACATAAAGCTTTTAAATTAGCTACTATTTATTTTATCCAGTAATAACCTACACAAATGAAGTAATAACTGAAAGCGTGTAAGAAGAAAATAACTTTCTTCATCGTGTTAGTCTCTATTACAACTGCTATTTTATTTAAATTTAAACATTTAAAATCTTGTATCTTTGGACACACACACAAAAATGAATCTGGAATCTGCGGCCAAATTTGTGTCAGTCTTTGTTGCACAGAGGGGAACTTGTACTTAGAGGCAGAATAGAGGGACGGCTGTGGAAATATGATATAGGTTTGGCTGCTGATTAAAATTTTTGTCAAGGGTCGTAAACAAAATCAAAATGAATTAAAAACGTATTATACCATAGAAATAGAAATGTGTATATTAGACAGTGAAATAAATATTTTCCAAAGCCACTGTCATGTTTAAAAAAAATTGTGGAGAATTAATTTGTCAAAAAACAACTAAAGAGATAATTTACGTTTTAAAAAGTTTTAAACAAAATGTTTCTGAACTCTTCTTTGACTATTATATACTCTAATAATAGCATTTAAAAATATATATTCCTTTGTTCAAAATAATGTTAATTAACAACATTATTTTCATGCTGCTTTGAAAATCTAATCCATTTCGTCAGCCTATCAGTCTAAACTTTATAAGCAGCGAGGCTGAATGATCATTTTAACATGTGTTAAATGATTTCACAAAGAAGCAGAGATACTGATATAGTCAAGAACAACAACTAGAACTATTTTCGTTTTGGCTTAAAATGTTAAAACAGGTGGGCCTAACACTAACCTATTTACAATCACCTTAAAAATGATCATTACATATATACATACATATACATATATACATTACATACATATATATATATATATATATATATATATATATATATATACACAGTATATATAGATATAGATATATATATATAATTACACTAACGTTTATTTAAATTACTACAGACCTTTTGATGAAAATTAAGATTATAGATGATTTATTTTCTAAAATATAATAATTCGCTTTACATACAGAGAGAGGATATGAGGCTAACTTTGTCTTTTTTCCGGAAATAAGAGATAGCGACTCTTTCACCTCAGTCTCTTCCAGATTGTCCTGAAAAACACAAACAGGCTCCTGAGCAACAAGTCTATGTGCACTCTTCACTATTTACAGCGAAACAACAAAATGAGGGTGACTGCAGTTACCCGGCTAACCTTGTCCCAGGTTTCATCCAGCACCAACTTTGTCCTGAATGTAGAAAAACACCTGATACACACAACAGAATTAACAGCATCGAAAATAAAGCGACTAAAGGTGATATTAATAAAAGACAGGCCGTCTACATAACTTACTCTCCTGTTCCAGTGAAGGAGACAGAGCAGCCTGTGCTGCAGCCTCAGGTCTCCACAACTCCAATAGAGCCGCTCCCGCAGGTGGATCCCAGGTAAAGGTGAACGTCGCTCATTAATCATGGCTCTTTCGGCGGTTTTTTGCCCTTTTATGGAAGGATGGACTCGCATCCTGCACACCAGGAATTAAAACAGCAACTGGATCAGGAAACAGCTTTTCTTCAGTTTGAACAGGGGACAGAGGATGTAGGCTACGTTGAAAATGGCAGATAAAACAAAAGTTCCAGTTTAGACACAATTGTATGTTTTTATGGAGTGGTATGAATACATATCATTGTGTTTTTATTGTAAATATGAATATGATATTTACCTAAAGTTTTTGACGAGCAGGTTTACAATGGGCGTAAATATTCCTTATAGCTCGAAATAATTGCTCTTGTTAAAGGGATGTTTGATGTAGGCCTAGTTGACTGTGTGACATGCACTGCTGCAAGTTTTCACTGTTCGTCTTGTCATCAGGTGTGGATGATGACACTTGCATGTAACTTGGGGGAACTGAAGAGTTTACGCTGACAGGGCCAGTGGGGCCCCATCCTTGTCGATAGCCTAACCTCGATGTTTTAATCGATAAGTGTTTCTTTTTTTTGTCCCCTCAGTAAGCCGAGATCTCGATGAGGTTGTCATCACAAATGACGCGGACGTCCGCGCTCTCATCTCCTCCGTGGATAAACATGCCTTTAGTATGCCAATAACTCTTTACCCCAGGGGACGGGAGCGCGCACGGCCGCATACATTGAGAGACTCTGTGGTGCGTAAAAGAGACGCGTGCGGCTATTCAGAGGGTGGGGGGAATGGACAGAGCTGTAGATCTTAAAATGAAGGTCTGATGGGTGGATTTAAGTGGAAGATTTGTGTTAAAATAATCTGAAAAGTCTCTTTAATTCTGTCTTTCCCAAGACTTTCCCCTCAGCAATGATACAGGAGGAGTTTTTAGAGGTAAACGCACTTTAATACACATGATTGACCCGTAAACGTCTCTCTGGACAAAACATTTTGTATGTGCCTCACTGGATTAAATAGATCATAGATAAAAGCCTGGAACACACATGGCCATCAATGACCGGTTCCCCAACTGATAAAACTCAGCGCCCTGCTAATAAAACATGAAAGCATTACGCATCATGCAAATCTCACACAATAGACATTCAGACAGTCGCGACACACAGACTCACAGGCCTGAAACACAGAAGTGACAGTGATTAAGGAGCTACTATAACAATGCACTCTATAGCGATTAATTAACGAGGTCATCTCGTTGATTGTGTGATGCCTAATTGACGACATCCAGTGCAATCAGCCACATGGCCGTGGCCATGACGCACAACTTTGGCACATTTGAGGTATTTGTTTGTGTGTGTGTGGGTGTGTGTGTGTGTGTGTGTGTGTGTGTGTGTGTGTGCGTCTTTGTGACGATACATTGGCACATTCAGCAGCCCTGGTGAGGGGCAGGAATAAGGAAAGTACTGGATATCTTTTGCACCATCGTGGTCCTATCGTAACGCTTATTTAACGTCAAATTACAAAGGAAAGTTGACACATTTTAAACCAAGACCAACATTTGTTTGGACAGCAATTATCTTGTTCTTCCGAACACAATACACGATATAAAACAAATCTATAACCCAGAATTGGTCCATATTATTGTCCAAAGTTCCAAATAGTGCATTAACCCTTTCTAAACGTTCACACAAGTTATCCATCAACCAGAACTTTGGTTTTGATACACTGGGCATGAGCTTTGGTATATACAGGCCGCCTGTGGCCCGAGGAGATAAAGAGGCAGTTGATTCTTAATTGGAAGAATAAGGATCAGCCCCTGTGGAAGACACCGTAGAGGATGTGGGAGAAGGAGTAGAAGGGGCTGAGATCGACTTCTCAGATGTTGCATCGTCCAGTTTCTCTTGAATGCTCTCTCCCGCCTCGGAGGCTGGAGCTTTGGCCGGCAGCAGCCCCTCCTTCTCCCGCTTCTTCTGCTTCATCCTCCGGTTCTGGAACCAGATTTTCACCTGAGTCTCATTCAGCTGCAGTGCAGCAGCAATCTCAACGCGCCGCGCCCGGGTCAGGTACTTGTTGAAGTGGAACTCCTTCTCCAACTCCGTTAGTTGCTTAGTGGTGAAGTTGGTCCGGACCGTGTTCGGCTGACCCCCGTAGCCGTACTCCCCTGACCTGCCTAGAGAGACAGAGAAACCAATCACTGTGAACTCCCAAAAGGAAAAAGAGAGAGACCCTGCGTGTTCTCTGCTCACAACACACACTGCCTTACAACTCTTGGCTGGGAGCAAC
>NC_079379.1:18536775-18616775 GCF_021018895.1 Seriola aureovittata
TAATTCTGAAGCTATTGTTATTGTTAATTAAGGATGAATTTATTGAATTTCACAATACGAGAAACAGATGAAGGGAGAAAATGGCAAAGCCTCCTTACCTTCATTGCAGTCAGTGGTCGAACTGGTCTTTTGTCCAATGATGATGAAAGCATGCTACACAAAGATAACTTGGCTAGTCCAGACAATTTATCCACCGTTGAGAAGAAGGCACCTTTAGCGAGAAATAGACCAAGGATGTGAAAAACAGTGAAGAGAACTCTCACATTTGTTTTCTTTGTTATGAAACAAGCCCTGATTATGCCCAGACAAGTTGAGTGAATTACCCAATTGCTTGAGGCTAAAAATTGGTGTATTTAAGATACCATGGTCTTACTATGGCACCAGCTTTCTGCATACATAATGAATTACTTGTGATACTGTTGCGGCTTCCTCCTGACTGTGTAGCAAATGGGGACTGACTGTGGTCCTGTCTAAGGAGCACACCCAAAAACCTGTGCATTGTACCTTGACTGCCGGATAAGAAGAAAAGTGCAGTCCCTCATTTGGGCTGGCAGACAGTAGGGCAGTCTCTGGGCTGACCTCTCTGAACCCAATAATAGGTAAGAGATTGGATCACAGGACTATGGCACCTCTGTCCTCCATATAGAGCATTCTAATAATCCCAGTGAATGATAAACGCATGTATTTGAAGACATACTGTTAAAAGAAAAATCAAGGACCATAACTCCACTCAGCAAAAGTGGAGAATCAGTATTACAGCACGGGATGCAGTACCTGGGCTTCAGCCGGTAAGCCTAACGGGCTCTGTTATTGAACCAGGCATCAAGTAGCTGTTTAAAGGTTGGTGGATAAGGAACTTTCAAAACAGGTAGCTCTTCCTGAGTTGTACATTGTGCCTTTATGTTCTGAGTAGAGGGCTAGAGGTGCCATTCAACTATAGTTACAATACGTCTTAATGCTATTTAGCATCCGTCGTTTCTCTTTGTTGTTTGAATGGACGTAAAAGGTCTAAATCACATTCATAGAGCTGGAGCTCGTAGAGGTCTGTTGAGAAAAGTGCAGACATACATTTGCAAAACCAACCAGTTAGTCCTCATCCTTAAAGTCCTCTCTATCCACACGCACCTTACCACAGAGCTTTTATTGGCAGTAATGGCTTCATGCATTCGAATGAGATTAAACCTTTGTGTTTGTGATGTCATGTTGTGAATGTGTACATTCATTTCTGAATGCCACATATTGTGTGTGCTTGCTAAGGTGTAGGTGTTGCTTTGGCTTTGTCCTTTGTTATCTGGTGGGCGTTTAATTGCCATTAGTCATTTCAGGTGTTGCTTCAGTATGCACAATAATTGTGTCACACAATTATGGTGCTCATACGTACGTATACGTGTGCATTTTGGCACAGGTACGCTTTCGCATTTGAGTTAGAAGTCAGTCAGTGTTTCCTGATGCATCTCAACTCAACCTTTAAAAAAAAAAAAAAAAAAAAAACAAGAGAAGCGAGAGGAACATTTTCCTTCCCTCTCGGTGCATATGCTAATCTTGTTTTTATGCAAATGTGCCAATGCGATTTGTATGTCTAAGTGCCTCATTTTCTATTCTGTGTCGATATTAATATCCTCAGCCGCTCCTTTGATGGGATATTGGTTGCTGTGTTATGTTCCGTTTATTATTTCATTTTTTCCCCACTCCTCTGATGTTTTCTGACGTGGTTCTGGAGGGGTGGAGGGGCACTCCAGGGACTGCCTAAATGGGATCTCACCAAATTCAAGTAGTCTGGGGATGTGGTGGCAGTAGCATGGATACATAGAAGTGTTTAATGAACTCGATGTGACTGACTTTTTAAAAAATTATTTTTCTTCTTCTTCTTCTTCCTTTTTAACTTTGACTTAATTTTGGGTATAATCTACATGCTTGTTTGATTTGTTAATCTCTTTAGTGCTGGATTCCAGCCCTGACTACCACTGGTCTGATGGGAAGTTATAAACAAACATATAGTCAGTACACGCAGACACACACACACACAAACTCGAGTGTGACTGCCAGTCGCGCCAACTCACTGATTTTTCTGAAAGATCTGCAAGTGAAATGTTTTTAACCAACATCCTCTATTCTCTTTCATATGCTTTTACTCACAACCACAAATATACAAGTCACACAAGGCACAAGCAAACACATACACATGCGCACAAACACATGCACACAAACACTCTCACAATTTCTCGCAGTGTCCTGAGGTGGGGAGAGTGCAGTCTGCATACTGAATTTAGTACTGTAGTTGAGTTTGGCAGAATTTTTTATTCTGTTTTTTTTTACCATTTATTTGTGTTTGTGAATAAGTTAAGACTTAGAAGTATGGGTGTGTTATGAGTGTGAGTGTGGGTGGATATGTCTCTCTGTGTATGCCTGTGTGTGTGTGTGTGTGTGTGTGTGTGTGTGTGTGTGTGTGTGTGTGTGAGTGTGTAAGTCTGCATGAGCTAGGGAACATCAAAGAAAAGTAGCTTGGACAGAAAGCCAATGAGGTGAAAATGGACATTTTTTTCTCCTAATTTTTCCATGGTTAAAATCCTAAATTAAGGTGATACAGATAATCAATTTTAAGTAATGGTCTGGCTCTTGACAAAGCAAACAAGGTGGTAATTGGGCCAGCAAATTAACTTTTTTTTATTTATTTATTTGTATTTCTGGAATATGTGCTGGGGTATATGGCTTTCATGCCCCAAAGCGTAGTACCCCTACTTCTGTTCTATTTAGCTTCTGCTCATTTGCCATAGATTCAGTGACATTTAAAACATGGAGTGGAACAATGGTGCATTATGAACACAGTATGTTGAGGTCACTGCGTAGTCAAACGCTTCAACACCGCACTTCCAGTTTTCATTCAAGCAAGAGACACAGGGTGCATGCAAGGAAGCAGTCATGAACCCATGGCACACTGATACAGATGGAGCACCCGCAAACAACACACACAGACACACACACACACACACACACACACACACACACACACACACACACACACACGCACATTCATATACAGCTTTAAATAATGCAGCCATGCTGTGCTATGAGCTCAGATGAAATTGCTGGTAATGATGATAATCCTTAGAATCACTATGAGGCATTTTACGGACAGGAAACATGTTTAGAAGTCATTCATCCTCATTACATATACTTTAAACTTATTCTCGTTGGTGTTGTGAGTGTATGCTCTGCTATAGTCAGTCTGTGTGTGTTTGAATATGTTCAATTAAAGAGTAAGATCATTTTATCTTCTCTTGTGTGAGCTTACTTGCATTTGCATCAGAAACCAAGGCCGGTTATAAGTAAGTCCGTGTGATTCCTCTTATGCATATTTTTTCTCTTGTGAAGATGAGAATCTGGAGTTCATGAACTTTTTTCATGATCTTGTGACCGGGTGTTGCAAGACACAGATCTGTCACTTTGTTGTTTGATTAGTACTGATAGGTTTTTTTTTTTCTGTGCTTGCTGCTGTAAACATGCTCTTTTCCACCTCCCTCTGTGACTGCAACCCCGATGGCAATGAACTCCCTTTTAATGTGCACAGCTGAACTGAGATTTGCTGTATTATGTTAATGTAGCTGTTGTTGTCAACATAGACAATATATTTGATATAATTGCCCTGTGATGCTTTGTTTATGACTGAAAAATTTACCTGGACACCAATGCAAGGCAGTGCAGTACACTCCTAATTCTTATTAATTATCTGAAGACATTTTTTGTTATGTTTTTTCCACTTTAATTTGCTTAAATGCTCCTACATTTTTCTTCTCTTGTTCCCATATCCACCTGATATTTACTGCTTTTAATGTCTCAGTACCAGAGCCGCTTCAAGCTTGATTTTATAGGCTAATTGATTGGCTTTGCGCAGTCAGACTTCAGATACACTTGTACAGAGTTTGAGAGCTGAAGATTCGATTTGGATGAATAAGTAATGTCTTACAAGCAATTATTGTAAAAGAAAAAAAACAACTAAATAACAAAACTCTGACTGACTTGTATGTTTTTCTTTTTTCAGCTTCTTTCTGCTTTTTATTGTATTATGGAGTCTGTTTGACTCAGCCTTCTGATAAGGTTTTTACAATTTGAATTGAGATACCACCAAGAAATCTGTTTGCTCTTTGAAGATGCCAGTTATATTTTATTACTACCATGATTTATTCAATTTATTATTTTGGAAATAAGTCTTGTTTCATGTTTGATGCAAAAACATTCACTACATCAGCCGTATGCTGCATTAAAACAACACCTTTCACATCAGTAACAACTGCTTCACAGCCACAACTTTCTCAGTGCATTGCAGTAAATTATGATTTCAAAACTCAATAGTTAAAAGTTAATTGATTTAATTAAATTGGGAACAGTTATTTTTATCTACAGTATGACTCACAAATTCCTAGATGAATGTCAACCTCAATAATATTTAAAGTTCTGGACTGGGTTGCACCAGCAGCTTGATGCTGTAATCCACTACTAAGCCTGTAGCTCATGGACTGTAGGCCACTATTTGTAACTATTAGCTGATGATTTGCTAAATCAGGTTGTACAATTAAACCTTAAGAAATGTCTTTAGCTAGTTAAGTCTTACAAATGTGTAACTCTGCTATCGGGAAACATCTGCAGCAACATCCAGTCAAAAGCAATAAATAGTGTAAAGCCATAACACAACTTCCTAATACAGCAGTTTTAGGGGCCAAATAAAATTTTGAACTTAACAGCCAATCATTTTCAAATGTATGTACCACTTTATTATACCTATATGTGCATACATGAAAAACAATTTGTTTTAGAGTAAGTAGTATTCAAGCAATTCAGAATGAGGGAAAATATTCAAGTATGCTAACCTAACCAATGCTATTTGGTTAATTAGTCTAACGTTATTGGCTTAAGTTTTATAACTTGAGGTGCATTGTGTTTATTCATATTTTACTTTTTGGAGATGTCATTTTAAATCATAATTTACAGGAGCTATTTGTAAGTTTTGTTATTGCTACATAGCGTGCATTAGCATTAACAGCTGTTTACTTGCGAATCTAGATGAAACGTTGTGAGTTCACCATCAAACTTCATTCCTTTACTTGCCAAGGACTGTCTCCAGAGGTGGAAAGCAACCCTTTTCTTTTTCTTCTTTTTCTATCACTTACTTTCTTCCACCGAAGTTAGCATGCTATCATACGCATGTATTATAACCTCTTGTATTGTAAACACAGCTACTGCTGAAGCTCTTGACCAGACTGGTAAGTAAACAGCTGTTAATTCTAATGTTGGCTAAGCAGCAGTAGCAAAGCTTACAAATAGGTCTTTTAACAGCAAATTGATCAAGTATCCTTATTGAATGTATTAGCCCAACAAGCTAATATCAGCTTTGTCAGTTGGTTCCGTTAGCTATGCTGCAGCAACGTGTGTTTTTTGAATAGTAAATAGTTTGTATGTTGCAACACCATTTAAATGAAAGTGAAGTTAAGTGAAATGTAAATCTCTATTCACTACCCACTTTTGTTATAACTTGGCTAAATTTCAACTTAAGAACAGACTCACAAATGAGCTTACTTGAAAAAGCATTTCATTAAAGAAAAGCAAAAGCAACACAAATGCTCACCACAGGATCCAGCCCTGATGCTTTTTTTTCTCTGCCGTCTTTGCAACATATAACCGATTTGTTCAGCACGTAGCATGTTTTGCTGAATCTAAGGATATCTCGGTATTTACCAGCTCTCCATATCTTAATACTTTTTAATATCGTCGTCATCTCCCTCTCTCTCAGCCTTCTACTCCTGCTTCTCTGAGCCTTCCTTCACAGAGTAGACTTAATTATTTATCGCCATGATTTATTTAGCTTTGCTCAACACAGGACCAGCAATCTTCATCCTGCTGTCTCTAACTTTTTCTCCTTCCCTCTGTCCCTCTCTCTCCCTCTATAGATCTTGCTTTCTATCCCTCTTCCAGAATTTCTCCAAATCTGCTTCTCTCTCTTTCTTCCATCTCTTTTAACATAGCTTAATCTCCTCTGGTCTCTCGCTCAGATTTTCAAAATAACCTACTCCTTTTCTTGGCTCTTGTTTTTCATTCCACATTCTCTCAAACATTATGAAATCTTTTCCTGTACTTTTAAATACGCTTGAATTCTCCTTTTTTTTTTTTTTAAATCATTTTCATCTGTTTTTAATTCTGTTGCTTCTTGACACTCATTAACCAATCCTGTCATTCATCTTCTCCATTTTTGGAGCCTCTTGTTGAACATTTCTTTTGCATTCTTTTCTCTGTAATCCCAAGCCAGACATCTCCAAATAATTTTGGCAATTATCTTTGTGTGTGTGTGTGTTTGTGTGTGCGTCTGTGTGTGCCTGTGTCTTCTCTTACATGGCACAATCTACCAGTGTCACATAGCTGATGCACAGGTAAAGTAAGGTAAAGTTTTGAAAGAACCAGCGTTCAGTAAAGCACCGTTCTCAAAGTTGCGTTCATTATCTACAAAGTTTTTGTGCAACTCCACCGCTTGTTTATGCTATTTTGATTTATTTCAACTTCAGCTGTTGCTAAAATGGGACGCAATGTGCAATAAAGCAGGAACGAGAAGAGAGTAAAAACACATTTTCAATGCTTTAAATGGTGTTTGAAGTCACTAGAGTCCTGGGATCCTTTGGTACACTGTATATAATAACTGAAAGCTCTAATAATTTCAAGCAGAGCAAACTTACCACATTCATTTCCTTATCATAACTCAAGCTGCATGACTTCAAATGTAAGAGTGTCCATTCCTAACCTCCATTTTCTCTCATGTAATAACATGTAAGTGCCAGTTCATTCTCAGTGTTTCTTTTCCTTTCTAAGTGGAATGTTTTCTGGAGGTCAGAAGGGCACCTCCTTTGTGTTTTTCGACGAATGTGCTCACACTCATTTAATATCTCATGTTTCTCTCATTCTCTAACCCTCTTGCCTGTGATGGGATGCTCCACCCCTCCCCCTTCCCTCCCTCCCTCCCTCTCTCCCTCCCTCATTCCTCATCCCCATGTTGTGCGTGTTTTGTCGCGTCGTGTTCGTGGGTGTTTGCAGTGAATGGGCTGTGGGAGGAGTGGTCATCATGGAGTCTGTGCTCTGTGACCTGTGGGCGGGGCTCCAGGACGCGAACCAGGAAGTGTGTGAACGGCGGCGTGGCCGTGGCTTGCGGACGGCCTGAGATTCAGACCAAACTCTGCAACATAGCAGTGTGTCCTGGTTAGTACCATCCCCATTTACATGATACAGCCACTCTCTCTTTCTCAGTCTCTCTGCCTATTCAAGCACGACTCTGTCTTCTTCTTGTTTCATACAAGTCACAGAGATTAAAGCCAAACAGGTTGCTGTCACAGAACTTGAATTTACATGCATGTGCAGTCATATTTTTGTTCTTCCATTATAGCTCTGGTACTAACAAAATCTCTCTCTTCTGTTCAAATGTGGCCAATGCTGCTTCCACAACATATCATGCAGATCATAATTACCAAGAATCTCAGTGGGAAACTTCATGTCAGCCTTCCACAATACTAAGTCTGTCATTTCTGACAGCTCTGACAACTACAAAAGTGTCAACATAATCGTAAAAAAAAAGTTCATATTTTAGCACGACTAATAGAACCAGTTTGGCTAATTAAATCACACATATAGCTGATTTATATAACATTTTATTCCTAAAAAGATTGAAAAATTATTTTTTTATGGCAGTTAACACTACTTTCTGATTAATGGGGTGATAAAAAGAAATATCCAAGAGCCCCTCTGTAAAAACCTTTGACTATAATACATCAGGAGTTTTGAACCCGACTTTATCCAATGTTCAAGTTTCTTTTCCAGAGATGTATACAAATTGGCACACATTATGTCATGATGTAAATAATCAAGAAAGAGGAGAGGTTTCATGGTTTTAGTTCAAAGATTTACACTATTCACTTGTCATGTTTTTCCCTAAGTGAATTATTTTGACAACTATTGAATGACATTTATTTTCCCTGTTGTTTCCTTTCCATCATCATGTTGTGATAATTTACTTCAAAATTCAAAATTAAATTTTGATTATCCAAATACCTGAAAACTAATGACATTCCCATTAGCCTCAAATGTACTTTGTATTTAATGCTAGTAGTAAGTAGTAAATGTTAGTATGCTAACATGCTAAACAAAGATAGTAAATATAAATAATTGTTCTGCTGAAGACCAGCAGGTCTGCATTGTTATTGTGAGGTAGTTAGCATGCTGACATCAGCATTTAATTCAATGTAGCACTGTCCCAAAGTACAGCCTCACCAAGCCGTTAACCATTATCCATTAGCCATTAACCATTAGCCATTAGCATGGCTGTCTACTTTTTCTCTTGTCTGTCTGATAATGTACAAAGGAGCTAAACACTGTTTATTTTTACCTGGTTTCAAGTGTTAATGAACTGCAACAAATGAAACACACATAATGCAAATAACTAATTTAGGCTTAATTTCTGTTTATCTAGTTTAATGCTAAAGGGTAGTAGTGGGAGTAATGCACTTGGACTGATGCATAAACACTTCCAATTCGGAATAAGGGGAGCTTTTCTACTGTTCTTCCTGTTCTGCTGTCATGGTGTGAATGCAGCATAACTGCCATCTTTCCTGCTTGTTCTCGCTCATTGCCTTAACTTCTGTATCCTCACTTCTAGAGTTTTCAGTTCCATCTTCATCAGTTCCATACTCCAATTGATTGCTGAGCAGTCCTGCAGTGTAGCTCTTCAGCTATTGTCTCTGAGTTTACCTAATGGGCCTATACCTTGTCAAGAGCAATAACTCCCTGGTGCAGCCTCATCTTATTCTTGTGTCGAGGGTACCACAGGATTTTATTCCAGTCTGGCTCAGCTTGAAACATCTTTATCAGGCTGCCATTGGAGACAAATAGGATTGACCAGTGATTGATATAGAGTCTCAGTGGAGCAGACTCTGAGAGGCAGGTTTGACCAAGAATGACTGTAGCTTATTATAGAGCAGCTTTCTAGATAGAAACTTCATATTGTCTCCTGATATGTAAATACCAAGATGTACTTACTCTGGCATTAAGGAAATGCCTTTGGCATTTTAGGACTTCAAGTATACTTTAGGCATATGCATTGACTCTTTGCAATTTTAATTTAGTATTTCAAGTGTCCCTTTAGAAAACCACTTACTTTGAAAGCATTGACTTTATAAAGGAATATTCATTTCAGTGATTTAATTTGTTCAGAGCCTTCTCTGTTGGCAAAATATAAATGGTTTCGGCACAACATTGAAATAATGGTATTAATGGACACACAGACACTGAAACGTAAGGCGGTTTGAAACAGCGTTGGTGGCTGCCTTCTGAATAATATCCGTTTTTTTTCCCTGAATTGATTTCAGTCTGAGTGTGCGTGCTTGTATAGTATGTAATCACTCACAGCCCGAGTAATTATCATAGGGTAAGTGCTTCTTATTTATTATTGCTATGGCGAAGAATCCTGTATCGTTTTCTTCTGGTCTGTGCATGTATATTGCCTTTACATTATGTAAATGTAGCGGAGTCTGTCTTTTATTTATTTATTTTTGTTTTGCTTTTTCTTATGTCTTTAAAAGCAGGGGTTTTTATAAGGTTAATATTTAAATAAAACAAAACTGTCCCCATTGCCAGACAAAGAGGCTGCAAAGTTATGTCTCCAAAAGGGAGGAATATGGAGACGTCGTAATCTAAAGTATGGCCTCCGGGATGTTTTGCCATGCTGTTTTGGGAACAGTGATGGAAAGAGAGGGTTTGGGAGAAAGGGTAGGCTCTTCCTTTCAAGGGCCTTAAGGAAATCTGTGTATGTGTGTTTTCATACGGTCTATGTGTTTGTGTATGTGTGTGCATCACAACAGACTCAGCGTGCTTTTGGGAGTTCAAAGGCAATCGTCCTTTGAAATGATGAATACCAGCATAGGCCTTTTGCCAGAAAACGTCCATGCACAGAGAATAGAGCTTTGATGCATCTTGTCTATATGTGTGTGTGTGTGTGTGTGTGTGTGTGTGTCTGCGCGCTTGCGTGTCTTGGTGCATGCTTGTGTTTGTGCCTCAGAGACTTGATATCATTGCAGATACTCTGTAGATTGTAAACTGCGCCATACAGCATACTCTATCCAATCTATAGCACAGTATGCTACACCAGTGCAGATTTACATTAATTAAATTGGACTCTTAGAATAATTTCTCACCCCTCTTCAAACTGGCTCGTCTCTTATGTCGACACATGCTAAGCTAACACATCAAGAAAAATGCATGCATATGTGGGCAGAGCTGCAGATGTTAATATGACAGCTGCAGCATCACATAAAGACAATCAACAGTCTAAGAGTAAAATCAAGAGAAATGTCATTCATGAATAATTAATTTGATCATATTAGACCTTTTAGAGCTCACATCAAGAACTAAAAAGGCACACGTGTGTAGGCAGAGAGCTGGCTGGAAATTGCCTTTAAGTTCCCTGACACCTACAATATTTTCTCACAATATAAATAGTGAGTTCATAGCCAAGCATATGCAGGGATTAATGATGATGTCTTAATTACAGGCATATTGATATTTTGTGGCTTTGGCAAGATAAAAGCTTCTTACCAGAGAGCTGCCGTGCTACCCCCCTTTGTTTGTTGACACGGTGCTTGTTGGCCCTGCTGGGAACCGTCTTCCCATAAATGTACTGTAGCTTGTCTTGCATGGAAGCAATATCGTTCCTGCCAGTGATTGAAAACAATTTTGGTGCAACTTTGAGCTTACAGATTTTGCTCTAAATGCGTTTTCTTTTCTGCACAAACAATATTTATGTGTTAATGACATTTTTTGTGCGTGTGTGATTGTGCACGTTCATGTGTTTGAGAAGCAAGTGTTTTCACAATGATAGGAAAATAAGGATTCTTCTGGTTTGTTTGTCTTTTAAAAGGCATTTTCAGATTTAGCACTTTAATTACACAGGATAAATCCTGGGAAATGTCATGTTCACATTTCAATTCTAGCTGTCATCTCCAACATAGTGTTAGACCCAGATAGTTGGAACGCTGTACGAGTCACACACAGTGTGATTGACCACATTACCAAGGAGAGTTGGCAAAGCCTTCCCGCTTGGGAGAACCAGACAAATACATTTACAGCACTGTACTCCACTTTCTCTGCTGCTTTAAGCCCCTTTCTGTAGAATGTGTATATCAATATATCATTCTGAGCCGATACAAGAACGGTTCTCACTTTGAATTGCTGCTGTTGGTAATATAGAGAGGCTACTGTATAGTCCTAGAACTCATGTTCAATAATAGCACATGTAGTATATGTAAAACTAATTTGTTGTCAGTAAAGGAAAACACAATTCTGTTCAGTTTATTCAATTAGTGCTAATCAAAATGTAAAGCTGCAGTACTCAATATTTTTATCTTTACACTGAATCAGAAGTGAAAGTTTTCATTTGGAGTGATGACCACACAGAAAATTCTCCCTCCATCAGCTTCTCTTAGCTTGTCTTACATAACATGTCTTAGTGCAGTGGTTGGCAACTGGCAGCCCAAGGGCCAAAACTGCTCTGCCAGTATTAATATCTGGCCCACCAGATTATTTTGAATTCAAATTCAAATCAATCTTTTTAAATCTTACAATATCGAAGTGACTGTCCAACATATAGCTATAATGTCCAAATAGAGAATCTAGCCCCAACAGAAGAATGCTTTTATCCATATTTAGAGTGACTGACAGACAAACACACATCAGGCTGCGGGCTGCACTGTAGTCAGTGCACAGCGCCTGGGACTAAAATAGATCTCTGTTGTGGCAGAAGCAGTTACCCACAGAATCACTTCCTCTTTAGCGATTTTGCCTACAAAATAAAAGCACAAGAAAGTTCTTTATTTTTGTTTTGTTTTTGTTTATTTTTTGCAGCAATGCTTTTTTTTTCAAGCTATTGTGACCCTTTATTCTGAAAAGTTCTGACGGGAGGTTCCAAAGGTTCTGTTGCTTTCTTGACAAACCTCCGACATAACAGGCATACGAAGTGTAATGTGCCAAAAAATAACACCAGTTCAGTAAATCAATGAAACATATAATATGCAACTGGGGGCTACAGCGTCACACATAAACAGTAATAAAGCAAATTCCAGTTGCATTTTTAATCAATCTATTTCTTAAATCAGCCTTTGATTATGTTCTGGCCAGCCATCTGATGGATTAGAGAAAAAATTGTCCTGAGACCAAATTTACTTACCAACCTGTGTTTTAGTGTATTTTAGCTCTTTTACAGCCCACAGCTTTACTGATTTGGTTCAGTCCCACCCAGTCTCTTGTTACCTGCAGCAGGCAACGTAATTCAGCAAAAAAAAAAGCTCTGAGAAGCCAACTATCAGTAGTCGGCCTCATCAACGTTTTAAGGCGATTGTCTGTCAATTTGATGTCTTCAGCTTGTTTTATTCCCATAATCAAAGTATATTTCATGGGAAAATGTCGTCATCAATAATCATTCCCAATTTCAATTTGTTGGAGTTCTGTTGTAAAATATGACAAGCAGAAACAATTCAAAGCATAGCTGAAATCCAGTAACAAAACCGGAGGCAACACATGAGTTGGATTTACGTAAGTGACACTGCTGCCAACAGTACTGTTTGTCATTTTAAATGATTACCTCCAGGAATATGTGTTTCTGCGACAGTGGCAGAGAAAGCAAAAATAATTTATTTGAGAATAACAATCAACTATTCAGTGCAGGTAATTAATGTGTAAACCAAACCACGATTGTTGTGACAACATTACAATAAAAACCCTCTTAAAAAATGGCTTTTTCATGTTTACAGTTGCTACAGGTAGAATTTTAGATGTTAACCCCTCAACACATTCAACTGGAGTAATAATAGAGCTCAGTAATTAACCTGTGGCTGAATAAAGTTTTTATTACAGAGATTTCCAATCAGGAATATGTACCAGGAAGCATGAAGTGTTCACTTACATTTTATTTGTCACAGACCTTCACTTGCAGTCAAGCATTTCCACACGAGAACATTCTGTTCTTTTCTGAGGCAGAGAGCCTCAGAATTGTCTAAACTATCACCAACTTTGACGCTACTAAAATATCAGAAATATTTGATTACACAGACTATAAATGATTCATCTGACTGTTTTTGATTATCATAGATTTTTTTTTTCTTTTTTTTTTTGCATCTTGTGTATTTTGTTTGGCAACTCAATTACTCCAGCAACACTCCCTTATTAAAGGAGACAGTGGGGGCTTTGATTACACCGGTGCATGTCGTCAGGCTTTCGTTCAACTGTTTGGTATTCGTGTGCCGTCTGACAGGCGGTATTGCATTATATTGAAAATATCTTTTTTTTTCTTTTTATCTATTTCTCCACAAACACCAGTCAAGAGTTGAAATGCGGTTCTTTTCTAATAACACTGTGAACGAAAAATCCAACTGGCTGTACTCTGTATGAACTGTTTAAAACAAAGCATGAAAGGAATTGTAATCAGCTATTTCGTAACAGATTGAAATATTTAAAATGTCCATAGAACCCTGAAGTGTGTTATGTTTGTTTGTTGCTAATTTTGGAAAATCAAATAGCCTCTGTACTTTCTTTGTACTCTGTCTTAACTCATTGTTTATTCTGTTTTCTTGTAGCCAACTCACTTTCTCTGCCCTGTCTCTTTTCTTCCTCTGTACATTCCTTCTCCCTTACATCCTCTTCTTCCTTCTCTTCAAAAATCCGGATCAATTTATCCACATGTCTCTCAAAATCTTCCTCCTTCCAACTTCATCCCCACCCCTGTCTCTCTTTATCTACCTCCATCTCCCTCTCTCTCTCTCTCTCTCTGTGCCTATGTCCAGTTGAGGGCCAGTGGTTGGAGTGGGGGCCGTGGTCGAGATGCAGCGTGACTTGTAACACGGGGACCCAGCAGAGGCAGAGACGCTGCAGTGCGTCGGTGCACGGTTGGGCTGAATGTAAGGGCCCCCATCAGGAGAGCAGAGAATGCACCAACCCTTCATGCGGCGGTAAGGCGTACAAATTAATGCTTAGTATTCACACTCACATGCTCTCAAACGCCATTATGCAAACATGGAACATGCATTATCTAACGGCATCTGCATGGTCTTTTCTGATTTGCCTCTCGCATATTTTCAATTTGTGGGTTGGGACCCAATTTGGCTTGTGAGTCTGTTTTGTCCAGGGCCCCAGAGCACAAAAATACTAGTGTGTTTTAATGAGCATGGGTCTCAGAATTGGCTTGTGTAGCTTTAATTTGGCTTCCACTGTAAAAAATAGAGGAAGCTTAGAAGCCGCTGCCTTAGAGTTGTCAGTTAAATTTACTATCCATCAACAGGCCTCATTTTTTTCTTTCCCACCTTACACTCCACTCTTGCTTCCATTTTCCTGATCTTCACTTGCGGTGCTTTGCTGCTGTTCTAGGTGGAGGTAACTGGGGCAGCTGGAACCACTGGAGTCTCTGCAGCAAGACATGTGACTCCGGTTGGCAGCGTCGCTTCAGGATGTGTGAGGGCACCGGTGTACAGGGCTACCCCTGCGATGGCTCAGGAGAGGAAGTCCGGTCCTGTAACGAGAAGAAGTGCCCTGGTCAGTTACTCAAAACCACAATATATGCTTGTGTATATATTATTCATGCTTGAAAAATCTGTAAACACTTTCGTTATTTTTGTTCTGTGTGGCTGAGTTTCTCTGCACACCTCTCCTAGTTGGGTACCTGACAGAAAAAAGGAGTGTGTGTGTGTGTGTGTGTGTGTGTGTGTGTGTGTGTGTGTGTGTGTGTGTGTGTCTGTGTCTGTGTGTCTGTGTGTGTCTGTGTGTGTCTGTGTCTGTATCTCTGTGTGTGCACCCAATCTGCACATGTGCAGTATTTGTCAAGCAAAATGGAGGTGATTTTCACCACCGCCAAAGGCTTCCATCACAATTTTAGACTGGCACTTTTCTTTGCTTTATCTGTCACTTGTCTGTCTCTCTGTCGACTCGTATACCCATTGATCTTTACCTCCTCATTGATTTTGCATGTCCTTGCCTTGTGGTGCTTTCCTTTTGTCCTTTATGTACCTGTGAGTTACTCCATTTTTGTCCTTTTAAAGTTATATACAAAAATTTGGGCACCACAGGGCAAATTACATATTTAATAGATTTTTTGTTAAGTGAGAAGAAGGATATACATTTACAACCCCTGCAACAAACAAACATTAAAGGAGAGGTTACGTCTGTAGTGCTGACTTAGTGGGCTGCTGGGGTTGTATTTCGTGCTCTTCACTTCAAAAATCAACAAAAGCATAGGTACCCATACGGTTACATATCACAATCTCTCCACTTTCATCTTCCTCATTGTCTCTCTCTTGCTTTTATTTCTCTCTGTATTTCCCTGCCTGGTTGACGGCAACATGTTCAATGGTCCACTCGGTGCGATTTGTCAGAGTGTCAGCCACCACAGGAAACAGTGCGGTTTAATAAGCATGTCTCTTGACTGAGCTTTGTGTGTGCCGCGCATAGTGAATATTCAAGTGTGTTTTCTGTACGAGCCTGAAAGCCACATGTGTGCGTGCTTGCGTCGAGCTCTGACAGGCTACAGATGATAAATGCTGGAGTGCAGCCTCCACCGTGACCCCTTTGTTTTGAGTGGCTCTCAAGTCTCTTCCACGCAAGACGAGGATCTTGTCTGTTGGCGTTGCAAGGGGAACATCATATCACATTTTCTCGTTTTCTGTATGTCTCTCTCTCTCTTTGCTCTCCGTCCCTCTTCATCTCTCTGCACTGCCTCTGCCAACACTCGTCTGCCCCCTCGGAATATCTTCAGAGCACTCTCCCCCGTTTTTTCATCAGGGTTATGAAAGAGAGGGAGGGGGGGGAAACAGATGAATAAAGAGAGGGGGTAAGATGAAGAGGGAATGAGATACTGTACTGAGGCAGTGACACTGACGGAGAGCACTGAGCAATGTACAAGGGAATAAGATTGGGAGCTGCTGCAGGAGAACATTGATTTGAATCTTGTTTTTGTGCTTTTCTGTCTCCCTCTTTTTTTTTCCTTTCTCTGGCTATGTGTGTGTCTGTGGGAGTGTGTTCATGGTGATTTTTTCTTTTTCTGCGAGCCCTCTATACACTGTGCATCATTTCACTTTTTCTATGTGTTTTCTCACCTACTGCTACAGCTCCTCACGAGATATGTAAAGATGAGCACCTTCTCGCTATGTCGTGGAAGAGAGCATCGGCTGGAGAGACTGTCTACAACAAGTGTCCAACTAACGCCACTGGTCAGTCACATTACGTGCCTTAAGCTATTATTGTGTGTGTTAGTGTATATTATTCACAGATTGTGTTCATTTGTGATTACCATTGGCCAGTAATGTTTCTATATAAATGATGACCTTGTCACTCGGCACAACACAAGCAGTCATAAGGATGAATGTGCATTACCACCTGGTATGAAGCATAAGCAGCTTGCTGCAGTGAGAGGAAATAAAGAACCTACAGAAACTCATACTTAATCAACCAAAAACATCCACAAAAATATCATTAGACAAACATTAGACTTCAAGTGACATCTGGAAAGTACAGTGCAACAACAGGACAGCAATCATCTCATTAGTAACGCAGGAAACATTCTAAAATACATCAAATTATAACCAGGATATCCTCCATGACTCCCCCGCCTGTGTTTCAAAATCCGTGGTGTTCCTATGTCTGGAGCAAATAGGAGCTCAGACTTAAATGCTGAAATTATATTAATGTATAAGGCTCATCAAAATGGCTGGACTTTTAAGTAGTATTCCTATTTTGAGCTTTGGGGCAGTCATTATAAGATTTCAACTCATGTATTACCCAGCATCCTCTCTTAATTAGCACAGCAGACATGTCCCCTTTGAATGCAGTCAAACTTTATTTGTGTGTCACTTCTCGCAGTACCGTTAATCTAAACCGCAGAGTTTCTCAAACAGCGGGCTTCCAGAGTTTTTCTTTTAACTTCCAAAAGGTGAAGAAAGAACAAACCTTGATTTTTTTTTTTTTTTTTTTTCTAGACACCGTCTTCTTTATTATTTAAGCCCAGAGCTAAAGTGTGTTCCTACATCTTTCAAACTATGGCATTGGCTCAGACATCAAAATATGCCTGTCTGAATTAGGTAGCTTGCCAGTAAAACATTATATCTTAAAACAGTGGTTCTCAAACTTTTTCACACCAAGGACCCCTAAACTGACACAAATTAGACCACGGATCCCCATTTGATAATCTTTTTCCTAGGGTCCCCCATCTGATAAGATCTTTACTTTTAGTTGTTTTATTACAAAACCCATGTTATTATAGTAAAAATAAATTATTCCCCTTTTTGGGAACCTCACTTTTAGAACCACTGTCTTTTGAACATTACATTTGACCTAAGTCAATGGATCAAATTGAATTAACAGGTAAACTTTACAGTTTGCCTAAAAAGGCAGAGTCAGAGTTTTAGCAAGTAATATTTATTTGGGTAGAGGATGCAGTTTTGTCTTCGGAAAGTACTTTGGCAGTGGTTTATCTCCTACCTGCCAGCAGGCATTAAACACTATACAACTCCTACAAATGAAATATTTGTTGGTTGTAACAATGATACACTATTTTACTCCAAGAAAATAACAAACTTGACCTTTGTGCCACTGTTATACTTTTGCAAATTGTTTCTCTGTATCTATTAAAATTCATTGGGCAGACTCCCTGTGTTTTACCCAGACTTTATGATAAATTGAATTCAGAATTCAAACAAGATTTTTAGGAAGTGTGAACATCTTTCTCCACAGATCCTGATCTATGTCTTTGCATCATGTAGAATGTAATGTCGTGCTGTATATCAGTATAGACACCAGTATTACTGTGGATAATGATGGGTCCTTGGGCAGATTTAATTTCTGAATTTGCTTAATTCCATATTATGTTTTTTTCTCTCTCTCTCATTTCCTCCAGGATCTGCTAGTCGTCGTTGCATGCTGGACAATAATGGAGTTGCTTTCTGGGGTCCTCCGAGCTTCGCCAGATGCGTCTCACTTGAATATAGATATTTACATTTATCTGTAAGTTCCCTTTTAACCGACAAGTGCTCCCAAACCCAGAAACTCTTCCCACAAATTACATTTTCCATCCAGCAAGGAGAAAATTGTCAGGTTACATCATTTGAGGCAGTTAGCTGCAGCATCACCCTCTGACTCACCTTCATCAAACTTGTCTGACTCATTAGTGAGTTTATGAGAATGTGTAGGTTCTACCTGTATTCAAGAAGTCCTGCCTCAGTTTTCCACTTTTTTCACCCATCATGCACCTCTGTTCAACTTTCTTTTTAAAAAAAAAAAGAAAAAAAGTTCACTCAAAATAGGGGAGTCTCTTTACTCAAAGCTTGCCGGTATCTCTAATTAGCTTTTACAGAGCTCTGCGCTCACACTTATCAATTAATGAACATAGCTAATGAATGTGTTCATCAGCCAGACTGTTTTCCTGCTCTGTGAACTTCAACCTTTTCCATCTCCTCGATGATGGTGGAAGGAGATGGGGGTCAGGGATTGTGCGTGACAGAGCTGATTGCTCTGTTAGCTTCTGTTCCAACCTTTCATTAACACCAGGAGTCAATAATTAATTTTCTGTGATTGCTGTTATCTTCTCTTCTTCCAGGCTCTCTCTCTCTCTCTCTCTCTCTCTCTCTCTCTCTCTGTCTCTCTCCTCCTATCCCCCCCCCTCTGCATTTCACACACACACACACACACACACACACACACACACACACACACACACACACAGAGAGTCTTGCTCTCTGTATCTCTTTCTCTGAAGTGATGAGAAACCAATTTCTGCCCGAGAGTGCTGCTAGGCCCCTTTTTTGCTCGCCTATTTTAAGCACAAGCACAAAAAAAAAAAAAAAAAAAAAAAAAAAATCCAATCATGTACATACGTATATATATACCACTGTCTTAGAACATCCCCCTCAGCTCCCATCCAAAACATTTCTGTGATTGTTTTGGAAAAGACATGATTTTTGGTTTGTTTGGTCTCACTGTTTCTGACATTTCTTTTAAGTTGTTCCACAATAAGCACAGACGGACGTGCGTTTAATCTTTCTTCTTTTTTGTGCCGGGTGGTGGTGAAACCCTCAGCTTTTCTCATTTTTCTGTCTCTCTCTACGCGCTGCAGTTACGAGAGCATCTCGCGAAGGGTCAGAGGACCCTGGCTGGGGAGGGCATGTCTCAGATCGTAAGGAGTCTCCTGGAGCTCTTGCAGAGGAGGAGCTACTACAGTGGCGACCTTCTCTTTTCCACGGAGATCTTGCGAAATGTGACGGACACCTTCAAAAGAGCAACCTACATCCCAGCTCCCGACGACGTGCAGGTAGGCACCGGGTCTTCTCCCTGAGCCCTCTCAAGTCACAAACAGCACAAAGTGATGCTGTCATAAACACAGCCTCACACACACACACACACACACACACAAACACACACACACAGATAGACCTCTGAATGAATTCCATGTAGGAGCTCCACTTTCTACCATAGAGGGTGTGCATAACAATGAACTACAGCTGCACAGTTTCTACAGGCTCAAAGGGGATTTTTTTTTAGCAGTGTATTTCTCAGCAAAATGCTCCTGTCTCAGAGATTCAGTTGACAGACGTGATTTTATGTTCCACAATATGCTTATGTACAGAATACTACTGTACTAGACCTCACAGAGAATGAACTGCAGAGCTGCTGCAGTATGACTGTTTGGTGGGTTCAGGGTAGACACACCACAGGGGACAAAGACCTAATGATGCCGTGTGATGGTTCTGCTGTTAACTGCTACTTCATTTTGTGTCTAGAAATTCTTCCAGATAGTCAGTCACATGTTGGACATGGAAAATCTAGAGAAGTGGGAGGACGCTCACCAGGTAAAATCTTCTTTGTGTGTTTGTGTTACTGTATGTGTGACTCCGAACGACCAGTGGCTGCCCACTACTCAGTCCTAAATGAGTGTGTTTGTGTGTGTGTGTGTGTGTGTGTGTGTGTGTGTGTGGTTAAGCACTGCGTCTGTCTGCCCATCCCACATTAACTTTTCATTATTAGAGTCATAAAAACACACCCTTTTACTAAACACGCTGCCTACCTGTTAATTATACTAGGTATGTGTATGTGTCTTTGCACATTTGTGTGTTTTTTTTTTTTGTGTGTGACCCGGCTTGATGCCCTTGAGCTGAGGTGTGCTACCTGCCATCTGGACACAATAAACAAGCAGCCGAGTATGATATTATATCCCACGTGGTAGCAATTTACCGCCCTGGAACACAATCACTGGTCTAGATAATGAAATGAATAAAAATGTTTCAATGGGTGAGACATGTCTCATCGAAAAAGTTGGCCATGGATTATAATTATGATGACATCAAGATCAATGCTCATCTCTGCTTTTCATCCCCCTCCTCCTGTCCGCAGGTCGCTCCCGGTGCTGCTTTGCTGATGAGGATATTAGAGGATTTCATTCACCTCATCGGAGAAGCCCAGAAGCCTTTTCAGAGTTTTCTAGTGGTTACGAACAACCTCAGTAAGTGTCACGCAATGCTGCCACATGACAAGGTGTGATGGAGGCAGATTATTTCACGCCAACACCAATATTTAAAGACATTCACTTACTTAGATATTTTATAAACTAAAAATCTGAATTTGGGTGTGCTTTTTTAAAATATTTTTCTCTCCTCAGTCAAATTGAGCCAAACACAACAATTTATCCAGTGTAACTTTGTCAATCGTTGTCTTTCCTCATTCATGACTTTTAACACTAAGCATGACTCAGTGACTTTTTAAGAGGGGAGCATTTTTGTACTTCTACTTTCACTGTCTTTGGCTCACCTCATCTATCTTATCCTTAGCCGGTGTTCTTTGTTCTGGTCCCAATTTTGTGCTGTAGTGACTTTCAAGTGATTTTTGTATCTCTTCCTTGTCCAGTGATAACCATCCAACGAGAGCCGGTGTCTGCAGTTTCCAGTGATATCAACTTCCCCATGAAGGGCCGGAGAGGGATGAAGGACTGGGCCAGAACAGCGGAGGACAAGCTGTACATCCCTAAAGAGGTCTTCACCGTCCCCACTGAAGGTAGGAGAACTAAGACAGATATCCTACCACCCAGGGTTTGTTTGTTTGTATGAATCTGCACTACTTATTGTTTTGGAAGGTCAGGTCCAGCCCATGTACATACAGTAAACACAAGATTAGTTGTATTTGTTTCAGGGGTTTTATAGAAACGATTATCAACTAGACCTGGGAGCAGGTACTCCCGTGTCAAAAGACTGAGGTCATCACTGAAAAAGACTTAAACGGGTGGTAAACAGTAGCACTAGCAGTCTGTCTTCAGTCAGGTTTGAGCTCTGAGCTCATCACCATGATTCAGATCTGTTGTAGTTTATTCTTAGACATAGTTGGACCTGTTATCACCCCACTCAACACTCTTCAGCCAAGGTCGGACGGCTGGCCAAGAGGAGTTATCCCAGTGTGAGTTCACGCACTTAGAGATGTGTCTCATGGAAGGCTTCCCAAGGACATCGGAGGGTAATGCTGAGAAGGATTTGGACTGTAAAGAGGCCCTGGAGGGCTTCTCAAGAAAATGCAGGTCTTTCATGTGTGAAGAAGTCTGTTACAGCCCCTTGAGAGCATGAAGTCCTCATACAATTTTGAAAGATGTCTCTTTGCTTTTAACAGCACGAGAAAGTTAACTGCTGTTAGTCTTAACTGCTGTGATTTCTTTCCACGTGGTTTCAAGTGAAGCCAAGAAATGAGCAAAGCGATTGTCCAAGCGCAACAAAAGGAAATCATGGAGGAGAATATAAAGAGAAAGAAGGTATCAGGAAGCACAGGAGCAAAAGTTGTAGAGGGGAAACAAAGGAACTTAAAAGAGACAGGGGGGAAAAAGTGGTTTATATTAGATAAGGGAATTACTGTGGCAGATGCGATCCACTACCAACGAAGCCAAAGGTCACATCTCACAGGAAATTACACTGGCAGACTTCCTGTCTGGCACCCCATACCCTCCCCAAATTAAAGTTCAGAGAGGCTGCAGGCTGAGGGAGCGGAGCTGTCTCTGACCTCTCACTAGCAGGGATGACACTGAATCTCTTTGACTGGCATTCAAGACATCCTGTACACCAACCTGAGGGCGCCTCACCTCAACTCACTCACTCTGTCTCTTTATTATGTGCAATGTAATTTGTTTATTCTACCATCTAACCATCCACCTTCCCTTTGTATAACAGAATCTCTTTATGAATTGTCTTTGAGTTGTTTTCCCACATTTTATAGAACAGAACATTCACATATCTCAAAGGATGAATTTTAGGCTGCAACTAGAGACGGGGGTGTTAGCTAGCTTATTTAATTCTATAGCAATGTTTTCCTTTTTCTTATTCTCCATTATTCTCTCTTTTATTTTACTGCCTTTTATGCCCCCCCCCATGTCCATTTTTTTGTCCTCATATATTGCGGTGGTGAATGTTTTATATCTGGCTGTGCTTGCTGTGAAATGAAAGTGACCGTCTGCATCACATTTACACAGCTGTTTTCACATATGATATTCAGGACATGCCATTGCCATTTTTAGCATATGCTATTTGGCAAACTGTTTCATCCAAACCGCATATAGCCATATGAGATAGGATATTATTAGTACTCCTTGCCCCTGTGGGAACTCTGCCTCTTCCCATTGGCAGTCCATGAGTTGAGGTCTTCAGTTGATTGCTATCAGTTTGTTTGGTTCATTTACCCCGTAATGAAAGCCTATCTCAGATGGACAGCTTAAACATGCTCATAAAGGTCCATTGGCACCTTTGTGTGTGCATGTGTGCACACAGGCGCACATACACACAGCCAATTTATAGGTTCATGAATCGCTTCACTGGGCAGAGACTGGGACTGTTCTTCACCGATTTTCGAGTTGACAAAGTCCCTCTCTCCCTCCGCTGTCTCTCTCTTTCTCACTCACACATACACACACACACACACACACACACACACACACACACACACACACACACACACAGACAGACAGCACACTCTGTCTCACAGCCACGCACACACCTAGATCCAAACACAGCTTACAAGCCAGCAATGTCTTCATATTTCACCTACACCATTGCTTGTACATGCACATGGTTATGCACCATTAACTTTAGAGTATTAGTCAAGTAAGAAGAGAAACCACATGAGCTCTGCTGTCTAGTAATATGTGAAAGACTGGCTTCCTGATTTGAAATTTAACTATGTTGAGGTTCAATTTGTCAACACAAATCTAACTTTGGTTGATAATTGCTAAAACAAAAGTTATTTGTCTTTAATAAGAACAGTTTGACATTTTAGGAAATAGCACATTTATTGGCTCTCTTCATGTCTGTGTGTTACGTACAGAGCTACAACCAGGAGACGGATAGCATAGCTTAGCATAAAACTGGAGGGCAGGGGGAGCTAGCCGACCAGCCTGGAAGATACGGCCGCTAGCACATATAACAAATCATTAATGTCCCTGTAAGCAGTCCCTGTAAAACCACAACTCATCATTTTTACATTTCCGTTTCTACAATAGATACAATTAGTAGCTTCAGGGATGTTGGAAAGTGTATGAACTTTCGACAAAACCATTTACCCCTGCTTCCTGTTTAGCTAAGCTAAGCTAACTGCCTCCTAGTTCTAGCTCCACACTTAAAGCACAGATCTGCAAGCACTATTGATAGAGATATTTTTGGAGAGCAAATATTCATATTTCTCAATTTGTCAAATTATTCAACAGCTTGAAGGGTTTACAATTAGCTAAATGAGATGAAACAGAATTGTTTTAGTGTTGAGTTACAGTATTTAAGTATATGCAGTATAAGTATTTAGCATTGGCATCAATCATATTTGTAAGCTTGAGTATTTTATCCTGTGTTTCTGTTCAATTAGCTCAAAGAAAATGCTATTCTACAGTAGTTTTACATCTTAGACTTGTCTGTGCTGTGTTCAAAAGTTGTAGAGTAAAAGCAGAAGAAAGAAGCTTGGAACGAAGGACAAGAGTAACTCACATGGAGCTGTTTGGATGGAGCTTTTGATCTTTGATTAAAACCATAAATTACGGCTTAGCAGCAACTCCAAGCATATCTTTTGCTGACGAATGACATATTAAAGTTCACAGCTAGTGACTGGTGGGTTGCCATTTTGCTGGATTGCAGCTGACCACCAATCACTTCAATGTTCAGCAGGGAGAGAGTGACGAAAAGTCATGGGAAATTGGAGTTTTGTGACTAAGTGTTTTTCATGGTATTAATCATACAGGAGCGTAGGAGTGCCGCCCCCTCGCACACACTGATTTACCGTTTACCCACAATACACTGACTTTCTCATTTGCATGCCTTTGCAGACACTGTCCAATTAGGATCCATCACATTCACGACTTTGATCTGTTTTTTTGCCTCCTCACAGTCTCACAATTGCTTTTTCTTCCCCCACTGTCGAGATCTTTTTGTCTGTTCCTCTTTCTCGCCACGTCTGTCTCGCATAGCTATCTCTCTTTCTGAGTATTACCTCTTAGGCAACAGCGCAGACAGATTTTGGATGAGTCACCCAGTGCGTCTGATACCATCAACCCCCCTCTGTCTCTTCCTCCCCCACTCTTTCTGCCGATGCTCTTCCATCGCTTCTCTCAGCCTAAAAGGGCAAAGGAGGGAGTGGCATCTCTCAACATGAACTCTTTCCCTCTTACTTTTCCTCTCTGCTTCCTTCCGCCTCCCTCACTTGAGACAAAGTGACATTTACAGGGGGACACTATGTCTCCTTGGGAGCCCCTGCTCTTCTTGTCAAAAGAACCCTGAAGGGAGGGATGGAAGGCAAGCGCTTGTAAAAGAAAAAGAAGTGTTGAAAGAGGATGGAAAAGTTGAAAAGTGGGTTGGAGAATAGCAACAACAACAGAGGAGGATGAGAGCACTGAGGAGAAGGAAGGAAAGAAAGGGGATTTGAAACAAGGGGAAAGAGTGACGGGCATTGTGTAAAGAGGACTGGAACACTTTGACTTGACTTTGGCTCCATTTTCCTCAAGCTAATTACCCCTTTGAGTGATGCTTTTAGAAAGGAGGCTGCTGTATTAGGTCTAGCTGAGCAATAGTTGAGTTACTAGCTACTAAAAGGCAAACAAATTGACTCAAATAGTGTCTGCACCCACACAAAGTGTGACACCAGGATCTTTCACCTGAATTAGTACTACATTTTCAACTCAGAAGCATAATTAGTCGGAGTGTGGAATATGTAGCTGTCATACGCTTCAGGAATGCGCTGGAATTTACTAACTTCTCTCATTTTGATGTAGTGAGCGGAGCATTTGTCAGCGACAGCTTAAGAGTAAATGTAAATTGAGCTGGAATTGCAAGTTGATCAGACAGGTGAAGTCTGCGCTTGTTTGCCTCACCAACTAATAGATGTTTTGTATCTAGTTTATTTATTTCAAATGACCTAGTTGTCGGCGAAGGTTAGCTCAAATATGATCAATCACAAATACCGTCACACCAGTCTATACTGTAAATAGCAGATTAGCAGATTTATACTGTCTCGAGAACTTTGGCTTTTTAAATGTATGCTGAACTTCCTTGATTCCTCCATTGTCCTCTATCTTTCCCACTTACATACGACTACTTAGCTGTGTTTAAAATATTGATTTCTTCCTCACAGTATATACTAATTACTGTATGACCTATCTACCCTGCACAGGAATTAATAAAACCTTCTCTTTGTCTTTTGGGTAAAAATGGCAATGGTAGCTTAGTATTTCATACGTAGAGGAAACTTCTTTTTTTCCAGCATCTTGTACCTATGCACAGGATAAAGCAAATATACAAAATAAACAGATGGACAAAGCTACAGATTTGATTTTAAAGGTGATTTTGAAGGATAACCATGTCATCTATTTGCTCTGATAACGTGATGTAAACTTGTCTGTGTTTCAGAGACAGAGACAGACTCAGAGTCTACAATGTACTATGTCATTGGAGCCGTCCTGTACCGGACGTTGGGCGTCATCTTACCTATGCCAAAGTGAGTACCTCTCATGTCATCCAGTGTCTAATTATTCTTTATTTGTATTTCATCCTTTTCTCTTCACTACCTTTCTGCATCTCTATTTAAACACTCTTTCAGACAACTTTCATCTCCCGAGTAATCACTTTTATTTTGTTTGTTTTTTTGTTTCCATTCTCACTACCTTTCTATTTCTGTGCCCTTTCTTCTGTCGCTTCCTCTCTCCATCTAATTCCAACCTCAAATTCTCCATCTGTTTTCTCTCTTATAACTTTTCTCTTGCCTCCTTTCTCCCCTTGCGCCTGCTTAGTTATCAGACAAATGTATTTAATTTCCTATAAAGTACATTTTCCTAGATGCTTCTCCCTTTGTTTTGCATTGTCAATGTATTTTTGGAAGTGTACAGTGGACCTGGGATGGGTGTGGGCTTAATGGGTCCTGAAACTTACACAGAACTTGAAAAAAAAAAAAAAAATTGAAGACGGGAGAAATCAGGAGGTTGTCAAAAGGCCACTGTGATATGGTGTGTGTGCTGGCCCTGGGCCCTGTTATTCAGGTCAGTGCTCTTGGTTGTGGATGAGCTGGATCTGTTAAAACCCTTTTCTCCCTGTAGCTCTGCTGAATGCTAATAGGTCCAGTGTTCTGTTTTTACTCAGGCGCTCTCTTTAGCTTTCTCCCTCTCTCATCAGCTTTTTTATTTATATGGTTATTTATTTATGTATTTATTTATTTCTGCAGACACACTCAAAAACCCTCAAAAGCAAGGGAGATAACTGGGTGTGTATGCCTGTTTCTGAGTTTGTATGGTGTATTTTTTCCTTTTTTTTTGTAATTCTTCAAACTCAGACAATTTAAACCAAGGTTGAATGTGCAGTTCAAATCTCTGAAAACACCATTCTCTTGTGTGTGTTTGTATCTTTCTAGTCCCCCTGCAGTGATCAACTCCAAGATCTTGACAGTGACAGTACGACCGGAACCGCAACCGAGTGAGCCCATGGTGGTTGTGGAGCTGTCACCGCTTTTGAATGTAAGTTAAAAAAAATAAAATCATTTTTCTTTCCCCCTGCTATGAGAACCACACTGTTTTCATGTGTGTGTGTTTTTTATGCAAAACACTGGCAACTGTCCAGTAAAGCTAGGTATCTGCTATTGATCACTGAACATGTTACAAGACTTCAAGGTCTGGATCATTTCAAGCATAGTGTATTAGAGAATGTGGAATATCACTCTCATTTTTAATCATCTAAACTTTCCCAACCACTGTAAAGATTCATTCAAAGTAACTTCTAACCATCAGAAAAATCATTTTATTTTCCCATTAATATTAAAGTTTTACATGCAACAAAAATCTAAATTATTCCATATGAAGCACTTTCCAATGCAAGTCTTTGCATTTTTTATCATACACCCATATATTGAACAAGCCGTGGCCACGAAAATAAATTTGTTTAAGGCTTTAAAGGATTCCTCCTCTCCCTGCTGACCCATGTTTCCTGAGTTCAGATGAAAGAGAAAGTGCTGCATGCTATAAAGCACCATAGCGTTTGGTGAATTGCTTGAATAAACGCAGACCTTTTTGACTTCCTTACATCGCAGTGTCTCCTGGTGCCTATTCAGTTTATATTACAGAGGAGTGTGTTATTATAAACGACTCGTGGGGTGTCTTCAGTGGAAAGGACGATGTGCAAGTTTAATGAGAGGCACCCTTCACGACCTCAATAAGATGTGGGTTTCATTAGCCATTCTTCTGTGTAAAGGTGGTCACAGTTTTGAAAATAATGTTGAATATTTAATGGTTCTCTCCAGACAGCACAAACCCATACACACACACACACATACACACACACACACACACACACATATACACACACACACACCTACCTATACTAAAATCTTCCGATAAAATCAGTCTCTTGCTGTGTCAACCAGGACCTGAGGGTCAAAATTATTGCACAGTGTTTCATTAAAAAGACTTTGTATTCAATTTTCCGTCCCCCACCACTCCATCTTTCTGCCTTAAACCGTTGATTCATTACATAATTATGGCTTTTCTTTTATATGCCTCTATCTTTTATCTTCCTATTATTCTGCTTTTTAACGCTTTTGGCAAAGCAGAGGTACTGCAGGTTGCACACCCTCTGTTTAGAGGATGATGTCTTAATGCTGATCCCAACATGCTGCTCTGTACTACTAACCGGAGGCTCCCGCTGAGGACAGACGCTTCCCTGGCACAAAGTGCAGCACAGGGCTAGGACAGACTGTGGAGGGCAGATGCACATACTGTATGCATACCCTTGACCAGTGATGGTGAGGCCATTCTTCTCTTGCTTATAGGGGTACCCCAACTACTTACAGTTACACTCATTTATATAAATTTTGGGCTTCACAAGACATAAGGATAATGAAAATCAATGCGGCAGAGACCAAGAAATGATCAAGCATTTCCCATAAAGCAACTGAATGGTGTCTTTCCTTAAAATTCCTTTCCTTGAGTTTATAATGCAAGCTCAGGTCCAGGGAAAAAGTTGAACCGCAGTCTATCTACCACCAAGAGGAATATGGTTTTGTTGAGTTGAGTGATGTCACAAATTAATTCGAACTACACTTAGTCAAACACCAGAAACTGCATTCCTGCTGAAGGCACAAGTGATTAGCATAATCATTTCATTTGAAATCTGGTAACTGGTACTCATGATCTTAGTCATAGACACACATATACATAATTGCTACTTGACTTTAGTATGGGTTTAAGCAGCTCATAAGAGCAAAATAAAACAAAACACATGTATTTAATAACCAAAGCCTTTTGTGTTTGTAATATTGCACTCAAAGGCCAACATTAGCGTGCCAAGAGTTAAACCAGAAGACAGTCAACCTCTGTTCCTAAAGAATGAAATTATAGCCAGCAGCGGGTTAGCTGAGCTAAGCATAGCAACTGGACACAGGGGGAAAACACTGTGTTCAGCCTGACTGTCCAAATGTAAGAAAATCCACCTACCAGCACCTACAAAGGCCACCGTTGAACAGAGCCAGCTAGCTACTGTAACCGTTTTCCCCTGCTTTCAACCTCTATGCTGAGCTAAGCTAACCAGCAGCTGACCAGTTTCATATTCAATATTCAATATACAGATATATATTATTGTATTTCCCAAAAATGTAGAACTATTCCTTTAAAAATAATTTTCATTTTGTACTGCAAAAAAGAAAGTTAAACTAGTTTAATGAGGTTTCTTGAAAGTACTTACCAATACTGACAGACAACAAGGTACATGCACACTTCAAATGAAGTGTTAAAACTACTAGATGTTCGTCATTGCCCCGCTTGGCTTGAACTTCTTTAGAAAATGCTGAGCTGCTGCGGCAGACGAGCACCAGAGGAGGCAAGAAAGTGGGCTCTCTGCGCGTGGTCATGTCTTCACTGAGAAGACATCTGCTCCAGTCAGACCCCCATGTATTTCCCTGGTGTCAAATTATGTGCATGTGTGTATGTGTGTGTGCTTTCAATAGGGAGTAAGAAGCAGGAGGCCCTGTGTAGATCAGTAGACCAAATGCCAAGTACCCCACCCCCCTCCTTCATCTAGCCCTTTTGATAATAAAAGGCAGCTCTGGTTAGCTTTTACACACATCACCCATAAGCCTTTCTGGTAGCTTCACTGCAATCTTGTTTACTTTGATCAATCAAAAAGCATCATCCAGGTTGCTCCATTTCATTTTCCAAATCTATAATTTTTGATATGAAGTGTAGGTCTTTTAAGACTCCCTGAACCAGTGCAGTCTTCTTCTGTTACAGTAGCTCGTTTCATATGATTCACAGCCAATATGCACTAAGCATTTATATCAACAAATGGCTACTCCATTTGCTTATGAATACCTTGTAGAAACTGGCAGTTCCATTTAAGAGAGAGAGAAGACAGAGCTGTTACACTAGACGCCATTATTACCGTCCATAAATGCAGCTGTTAGAATAAGACACACGTTGCTCCCTTTGAGAGGCATCAGTCGAGCAGACGCTGTCATTATGCAACGTATCGGCACTAAAGAGGAGGCAGACATTGTGGGAATACACGGATGTCACTCCCGCTGTAGCATACAGTCGGGCATGATGCCTGCTGATTGATAGCTGAATGCTAACAGAGCACACCAAACTAATGCATGCCCGGGGACAGCTAATGTCAGTAACAGTGTTCTGCATGTGAGGCAGAACAAAGCGCTGTCATCCATCAATCTGTGTCAGCTAGCCTCTGATCCTGTGTGCATAAACCTTGCATCATCCCGTCCTCTCGATTCCAGCCATGCAGAGACACCCTGGATTCATTGATTCATGGGAGATCAGTTATGAACTGTTCAGGGAAGGAGGAGGTGACCTTGCCTGGAGAGAAATAAATCCTCATAGTGCAGACTTGAATGTGGATCTCCTCCTTCTCTCCCTTTTCTCACTTAAAACACTGTTGATATTCAGAAAACATTCCCTTTGCTCTTCAGTCAAGAGGAGGTAATTCCTTCAAATCTTCCTCAGGCCGAAGAGAGTCTTCTTATAGTGGACATCATCCTTTTTGTACTGGACACAGCAGCATGGCTGCGGAATTACTGCTATAATCCCCTTTACCATAAGGGGGAGCTCAAAGGCAAAGTGCTTAATGTAGGAGTGAGGAAGGACCAAGAGACTCCTCTGCATCAGCCCAGTAGAAGAATGTGGGCAGATAACAAAAAGCCTGATCACGCTTACTTTAGAAGACTCAGAACATGTATTGGTAGGTTTGTCATTCTGAGCTCAAAGGCACCAGCTTGAGTCTTTCAATTCTTCTGATCTACAAATGAATGTAAGGAAAATAATCTTTGAACCAGATCGGGAACCCACAAAAAGAAAAAAACTTAAAACCAATTCCAATCTAATTCTGGCCAAATGACGCATACAGGGTGAAGGGGCACAGGCGAGATCATTAAAGATCACCACTGGAACAAGTTGTGATGAGTCAGTTAAAGATATCGATCCTGCAATTGATTCACCAATTGAGTCATGGCGAGTCTTCCTTTGCCACTACGCATCGCTGAGCTTTGATTACCACATGATTCACCTGCCAGTCAACCCCCAGTGACTGGCTTGTGGCCTCAGTGGGTCAATGAATGAGTTGAAATCACCAGCGTTTAGCTGCTTTTGAGGGATTACATGGCTTTTTTTAATGTGGTTTTTAATCAATTCCTTGAACACGTATGAGGATGTGTAAAGATAAGGGAAGTTATTAAGCTCTTTATGTGACTTTGGTGAGACTTTAAACACTTTGAAAGGGCTAGTTCTTCCCAATGAGTACTTGTTATACCTAAATACATTTTAGTGCTTCATAGTTGTTTACTTTTTACTTTACAACTGTCCACTGTGGTTGGATTTAAGTAAAGAAGAGGATGTTTATGACCCCAACTTGCTCTGTATTATTGTCCATGAAATGGCTTTTCTTTTTTTTCTTTTTTTTGTGTCTCACACACCTTCTCTCTTTCTGCAGCAGCAGCATCTATTTGCTGCTCTATCCTCTGACAATGACTCTTTCTCCATCTCTCCCTCCCACTGTCTGTCTCAATCCTTCTCTTTCATTGTCTGTTTACCTCTCTCCATCGCCCATGCAGCATCACTCTTTCTCCTCTGGCAATGAGCTATTCTGTCTCCTTTCTGCCTCCCCCTCTCACTCACTCCTTTCGACTGGCAATAACAGCTTATCTTCTCTCCCCCCCCCTCCCTGTATCTTGCAGGGTACATCAGATCCTCAGTGCGTTGTCTGGGACTATGGCAACCCGTAAGTTTCTCTGAATAATTCTGATACTTGTGTCCATGTGGATGTGTACGTGCAGTAATGCATGTGTCTGTTAGTGTGTGTGTGTGTGCGTGTGTGTGTGTGTGTGTGTGTGTGTGTGTGTGTGTGTGTAAAGATGCAGATCTTGTTTGTGCTCGTGCCCAGTCAGATTCATTTTATTAATGAACTGAAAACAGCCTAATGAAGTTCCTTGTGTTAGTGTTAATTAAATTAGTCTATGAGAACAATCACCATTCTCTCTGTGTTTCTAAACATTCAAAAGTAACGTCACTCAGTTCAGTGGTGCAGGTTGTTCCTGTCTTCACGTCTGTATTCCACTGTGGACATACTGTATGTTCAAACCTGAATGATCCATTTTTGTGTCATCAATGACCTGAAGCCTTATAGTTAATGGGTTTTCTCTTGTTTGTCTATATAGGCCACTGGCTCTTTGACGTTCTTTTCTCTGTATAGCGGACCACCTAGTGAACTACATAATGTAAACCAGCACAATTGATCACACGATTATAACCATTAACCCACATCGTGATTACTCTTTTTTGTCAATAACAAACTCAAACGCGTTCAGAACCATTAAATCAAGGACCAGATCTAGGTCATGGTCTCATTGCACTTTCACTACTGTGAACTACTTTTAATGGCCTGTATCATCAGCCTATGCCAGCTGAACAAATGCAACCCATCTCCTACAAAATACTGTTATATGCTATTTATTTTGGAGGAAATATATTGCAACTGAATAAGTGTGACAGCTCTTCATGGGTGGGAAGTCAGGGTGGGTGGTTGCCATGTTTAGGTTTAAGACCCTAAAACTAAACTTGGTTACAGCTAGGAAATGATTGTGGTGTTGTTAAATATTGAAAAGTTAAAGTATCCTAATCCTTCGATGCTTCAAGTTAGCATTGACCTTCCCTATTTTAAGACAAGACCACGTACTGATGGGACCTCAACGGAAATACCCTTGACAGCTGATTCCTCACCTTGGAAACAGCAGCTAATCTCCACTCAAGGTTAGGTTGGCGATATGACTCAAATCAATATCATGATTATTTCTTATTACTTGCGATTAATGAACGATTACTTTTTTGTTTATTATGGTTAATTGCCCAGCCCCACTCAAGGTCTTGCCATTTGCCTCTTCCCATGGTCTCCATCAGCAGTGAAGTTCCAACTTTCTAAACACTTTCAGGACCTCATGTTCACATTGGCTGTAAAGTTGTGTTTGACAGTTCAGTCATGCACGGTTCCATGACAACAGACTCAAATTCATCTGGTGATGAAGACCTTGTGATACCATTAAAAGCTCCAAAAAAGCTTTTAGCAGACACATTTGACAGATGATGCTTCGTCAGAGCGAATGGCATACCTCCCTGTCTGCTGTGACAACAAGACAGATGACAGCAAAACTCTGGTTAGCTCAGCTTTCCCCTCGAGATCACATTAGTTCACCCGGTTCTTGAGGAGGACCCTCCAGAGACCAAACCATACAATGTAGGAGTGCGGGTTCACAGGGAACAGATAACCCATTGTAACTTATCAAACTATCCTTCTCCATCAAGGTAGGAGGGACACAAGCTCAGCAGAGTCAATTAAGTAGCCGGCAGATTACAGCTGCAATCAAATTAAATTCACAGACATTACGAGGGCAGGGAGCCAAACAGAATATAAAGTGGCAAGGTGGCGGCACTGTCTATCAACCAAATACTCAAACTGGGAGGAAAGTGGAAAACATCCAAATCTGTTCGCCAGGGATTAGGAAATATGTTTGCAGACACACACAGATGGGAGCACACAACACAGTGACCAAAACATATGTCAAATTTAGAAATAACCACATTCAGTTTAACATGCAATCAGAACTCTTTTGATTTCATGTAGCAGGCTAATGCCAACAACACAAGCATGCTCCAATTTTAATCCCCAGAGCTGCCTTAAGATTTGTCTCTCTTATTACTTTCACTATTACTATTCCTGCTCTCAGTGTAAACAGCTGTGAGTGATCACAACATGCTCTTTTTAGTGCACAGATGATGTCAGGAGAAGGTGTGAGGCTGTGAAGCCCAGCCAAGTGTTAAAAAAAAAAAAAAATCCATAATCTGATGATCACATGTGGAATTTATGTACATGCACACAAACATCTGTGCGTCATGTAGAGTACATACACATATACAAGGACAGACATCTACACAGGGGACTAAGTATAACAGGAATATGTACACAGCCCGTACAGTGTTGGTCCTTCAGTTCTCCTCCATTTGGATCTTGGAGAACTGGAGCTGGGTGGGAGCGCGCAGGTGATGCGGACAGAGAACATGTTGTACAAAGCAGCCGTTTGTTTGCTGGAGGATATCACCTCTCTAAACCTGGCCGTCTCTCTAACTGAGCCACGGGCTTTGAGGATGAGCGGAAGGCAGACGAGAGGTGGAGAATGTATAGATAGCAATGCGGAGGGAGGGCAGACACGGCAGCCGCTGAACCAGACAGCAGAAGAAAAGATGTTCAGCTCAGAGATGGGAAAATAACTTTGCTGCTCTCTAACCGTTGTATGGAGATTATATTTAGTGCACACAGATGCATCCATTTTACTGTATGTGTATCTTTTCCCTCTGAATTGTTAGAATGCACACATGGGTAACGACTTGAAGAGTAAGACTCACATCTCTAAAGCCTATTATCATCCCCATCACAATAGTGTCTGCGCATGCTTTTCAGCAGTGGTGGTTTATTTACAAATCTGCGAGCAATTTCAGTGGTACCTTTCTCCTATTTGTGCTCTCTCTCAGCTGGCTAAGTTGGCCAACAGTTTGTGGCACTCACAGTTCATCTCAGTATTTATGTGTGAGTGTTTATTTATTTATTTTGCCCCTAACAGGCCCATATGTCGGCACCATCTGCCCACCCAATTCGTAGCACTCGCTATCCCTCCCTGTCTTCCCCCATGTGCCTGTCTCCTCAACCTACTCTCAACCTGTTTTCATTTGCCTCGCTGGCTCAAATAGATACTGTTATGTTTAGCTCTCATAAAAGTTTTAAGGGGGTTCGAAAATGGGTGCTCAGGTTAGTGGAAGCAAAGGAGGCTATTTACGGTTAAAATGGACAAATTTTTCTAATTATGTTCGGAGGTATGCAGAGCACCCAGATGAAACATGAATAGACAATTTTCATGTTGTTGTTGGGTTCTTTCACCAAACTCTATCTCTCTCTCTCATTCGCTGCCATCCTTCACTAGCTGTCTCTCTCTCTCTCTCTCCATCTCCTCCATGGGAGATGATGATGGGTGTTCAGCTTCTCTTTATTACAGTACGTAGTTGCTGACCTTGCCTTTGGCATCTCTGTGCTTTGACCCTCAATACGCCTCCGTATGGGATATCTGCCTGAACCACCACTGACATATATACACACACACACATGCACTGAACCGTGAAGCACTTATTTTATGTCTGGTGAATTACAGATTACTGTTTCTCCATTAGAGTGTATATGTGCCACTCCCAGATGTACTGCACAGATTCTATAGTGTAGTGGCTGCTTTTCAATCAGAACAATCTGCCTTTTTGCTGGCATCTAAAATATACATTATACTACTCAAACATGGATTTATGCATCACTCATACATTTCACATTCCATTTCTGATAAGCAGAGAAGTAACATACTCGCATACAAATGAAAAAGCTGGAATAACTATGCATCATAGATGGGGGACTAAGCAATCTCCTTTTAAAGCGTGCTTAAAAATATGACCCAGTAGTTAGAGATAAATGTAATATACACTTTAGATGGATGGATGACAGTAAACTCGTGAAGAGCTGTGGGTCACTTAATCCTATTTCTAATCCCCAGTGGTCTCCCACTTGATCGGGGATCAGTGGTTAAAGACCCAGGCACCCCACCCTGCCCCCACACCCTGCCCACCCCCAAAGATTTATAATGGCCTGGTGTGCAGCACAAGTAGCTCTAACATCCTCAATCTGACACGGTAGATTGAGGCTTGCTTTGGGCTCAGACTGATCTGGCACAACTATCAGCGTTGGCACAGACAGGTCTCAACTTTAAATGAAGTAAAAAGTCAAAGGCATAATCCTCACGCTGCCAAAAAAACTAGCTGGACACAAATCTGGCCAAAATGTAATCACATTTATTTTCTACAAAAAGGCATAGCAGCAAGTTCTGACCTCCGCCAAGTGTGACACTTTTTTAATTTCCATATTGGCACTGTTAAGGCCCTTCATACGCTATCTATTAATCTCCTGAATGGATAAATAAATTTGTGTGTTGTTTATCCGTCTCGGATACCTAACACTTCACTCCCTTGTTTTAGGATGTCTTGTAGTAAAACAGTACTGCACTGATTCAACATCGCACTTTTATAACATTGTCTGACTCACAATGGACAGACAAGTATCAAAACTGATGCAGAAGAACAAGAGATATTATATTTTCTTTTTATTCCATGCAATCTTCTTTCTTGTCAAAACCTAGCACCTACATTACCCACAATGCAACTCGACCTCTGACAGTTCAGTGGAAGTGTCTGGTGTGTTATGCAAGTTGCAACTAATGTAGCCTCGAGCTGTAAGCCTCAACCAGAGATGAGGAGCTGGCTGATAAACTCACTTCTTCTTAACTCCAAAGCCGCAGATGTTTTTCATTTTCATACTTGTAGTCTTCACACCCAACCAACACCTAAATCATATATACACATGCAGTTGCTCTTCAAAGCCTGTAGACTTTGAAATGTGAAATTCAGTTTCCCATTAACAGGTAATGCATCTAAAGTAAAAAAAAAAAAAGATAAATCTCTTGATGGTTATTTTTATATATACTGAATATTACCAGCAGGGATTTTTGATCTTTAATATCTAGTGCCAGGCCGCGCTCAGCATGTACACATTTTAATTTATAGTATAAATAGAGTCTGGCGCAGTGGCTCAGGTTACCACAGTCACCTCACAGCAAGAGGGTCAATCTAATTTACCGATTAATAAATGTCTTTGTGTCTGCAAGTGTTTTAGTGTGACCCGACTCTTGCCGAGTGCAGTCTAGGAGGCTTCAGCCCACCGCAACCTTGAGCAGGATGAATAGGTATAGAAAATGGATGGATGGATAGTAATAATAGAATTAAACTATTGCCAAATAAACAGTGTTGTCCTTGAGGAGACAGCCGATAGTTCAGACTTAGAAAAGCCTTCCATATGCTTACAGCTAATAGCCCAACATTTCACTGCATGTATCTGATTATATAGATACATATACTCATCACACATCACAATTACATTATACAAACTATCCAGAAGGCAGTGTGCTTTTAAAACTGAGCAACAGTAACAGATGCGCTAAAATGTAAATTTTGACATTTTTTTGTTGTGAAACTGTGAAAAAAAAGTAGGTTTACTCATTTTTTATCTTTCCATCTGAAATGACTTGTATTAATTTACCACTTTTGCATATTTCTTTGTCTTCGCCAGGCATACCACTTAATGCAGAAACACACACACTCACACTAACACTCTTAACAGCGTGGCCACCAGGAGGAGGGGGGGTGTAGGGCTGATAGGGCTTGCTCCACTTTTCCATCTGACAGAGCAGAAGGGATCAAGACCGCGTCAAAGAGCGAGTCAACGCGGCAAGAGGGAGTCGGCCAGTAGGGCTTATGTGGGCTCAGTCTCCATTGGGCGTTACAGACGGTGGACGGGCTCTTAGCTCATTTCCCCTGCTATCACAACAGTCCTTAGAGAGCGTGTTTACATGGAAGCTTCGATTCTCAGTGCTTTACATATGGCTTCTGGTTGAGGACAGTCGGCTTTAGGGTGCCTCTGATGGCTTTAAGTGGCTTTAACATGTTCATCAGTTCTCAGAAATCAGTTCTAAGAAGTATGTACCATTTAAAGTCTGAACTTTAGCTATGATTTCTTTCTCCTACTGGACTTCATGGATGAGTGTGGGCTACTTGCACTTAGTTCTACTTTTTAGTTTGGCTGACGGGGTAATGTAAAGCAAGTTGGGACTGTTGATTTTGAGGTTAGTATTTATTTTTTATTTTTACTTCATTCATTATTCTTACTGATTGCATCATCATGTGACCAGTGGGGGTAGAATGGAGCACTGTGTCTTACTGCATGGCCAGGGACAGCCTTTAGAACTGATGTTGTTTCCCCAGGGCCAAGTGTTAGATGGGGATGAAGTTGTCATGACTAGTATTTGAAGTTTAGAATAGAAGTCGTGAAGAAGAAGACTTGTTTTCTGCTGACGGTTGGAATAGACTGAGTTTTCACCCCTGGACCTGTAGCGTTAAAGAGCCACTTGGTAAGTAACATCTACAACCCCTTACAATCTATTTTAGGTCATTTGTGCTGCTGTGTTAAAATCTCCTGAACTGGAAATACTCTTACAAGATCGTATATAGGGTATGTAACCTAAAAGTCAAGTGGAGAATTTGCCTTATGATTATCTTGTTGACTTGCACACTATCCTCTTTACTTTTGTGTTGCTGGAAGTGGGCTGAGAAGGCAGCGTGTTAGTGCTATATGAGACTCAGGGTTGTCCATTTGCCCTTAAGTGTCCTGGTTGAGCCCCTGGTGAGATGCTTAGAAAATGTCCAGTTTTCTCATAAATCCTCTTCATTTTCTATGAGATACAGCATTTGAAAACCTGTTAGCAAAAATCCCCCCCCCCCCCAAAAAAGAAAAAAATAAGTTTTTCTCTGAATCAGAATTAATAATCCATTTTCTTCAGGAGCCACTTTCTTCAGAGCCATGCGGCGTGTCCATGTTAACACAGAATGCAGGCAGTCAGAACGGCAGGCTATTTATGGCTGTGCCCGAAACCTGTATCTCTGCTTTTGCTGTTTGCATACTAGCTCGCACACCAGGAAGAAAGATAATCCCGGGAAAGAGGCTTATAAATTAGCCCGTGGCCATTGCAGAGAGCAGATTGGAGCAGTGGAGGTCAATGACAAAGCATCCTACTCACACGAAAATGAGGGAAGAAGTGGGAAGGAGGGTTTTGTTTGACAACCTCACATAACATGAGCCAAGGGAAAGACAAGTAGAAATAAGCAAGGGCAGGCTAGTTGTCTATATTACAGATCTATTCAAATGTCCATATAAAAGTAAGTGAAATTAAAATCAATAAATATCTACCAGAAGAATAATGGTGTTGTAAACTTTTCATCATCCTATAGAAACAATTTCTATGTACATATCTCTGGCCTTGTGATGGCTTCCTCCCTCCTTTTTTTTTTTATTTCATATTGATCCAGCCACAGATATTTCATTGTTTATTTTCTCCCTGAATCGTTCCATATACATGGGGCTCAGATCAAATAAAAAATATTTTGTGTTCGGGGTTACTGCAACAGAAATAACATTTAGAAACATAAGCTGTACACTCTTGCACGTAAACATCACAGCAAGCTTCAGATAATCTCACAGTGTGTGTCTTATGTTATAAGACCCGTCTTTACATCAGTCAGTGGAGGAGAGGAAAGCTTAGTTCCTACAGAGTAAATATCTGGGTCAAATACATTTATACATGCAGACACACACACACACACATACACACACACACACACACACTGAAATTCAAAATCGGGCCGACATTGTGGCGAATACTGTGGTGTAAATGTGTGCCGGTCAGTGCTGCATAATAGCTAGTACGGAGGGTTGAGTGAGTACAGATGATTTGTGTCATATGAAGATTTGCTTCATTGCCTTCGAGCTGTATTGAGAGCAAAAGGCCAATATGCACTGCCTATGTCGAATGTGAAACCCATGACCATTGATTCCTTTCTTTAAATCTGACATTTGACATAATCGGACACATCCAGTATGTCTCAGAGTAAAAATACCTCCTCCATAAGATGGTAAGATGCCTTTACACTTGTTTGAGGCAGACTCAGTAATAACCTGAAAAAAAGATGTGTTGGATCTCACACTCAAATATTTAAAAACTGGATCAAAACTTACTCTAGTTGGGCTTAAGATTTCCCTTCAGCGCTTTGGCAAATGGCACACTACACATGCAACACACACAGGGGTGTTCTCAGTTTAGTCTTCTCACATTGAGGAAATTATTGCGAAATTGGTCATAAACACTCAATAAATTCAGAGTTACATTTGAAAAATGTAAAATTAGGATTAATGTGTTTTTATGATGATGATTTATCCTGTTTATTACACATTTATCACTGTTGAGCTTCAGGAAATACAGGGAGAGACTGATTAAGAAATGACAATTCCACGGGCGGATTAAAAGCCAGGATGTTGCATTTGACATGGATACAGACAGCTGGGCCGCCAGCCCAGGATGTCCTAACCTCTGTGTTCTCCTGTAGAGTACCGACAGAGAATCATGACATGATTAAAAATTTACAATTTAAGACAATTTTAATCAGTTTTAATCTACTTGACTCTACAGCATGTTAAGAAACTTGTGGCAATAACCGAAGCATCTCTAGAAGTCTTACTATTATTGGGGGACGATGAAAACAGATGCTTTGTGACTTTTTTATTTATTTAATTTTTTTTTTTTATGTTTTCAGTTATTTTGGCTCATTTGGCTTTTGTTCAGGTTAAAGGACAAAGATTAAATGTAGACAGAGATTTGATGACAATACTGACCTTTAGGAAAACCACAGGTGTTACTAATAACATTAACAGTGGCTCTGTTCCCTTCAAGTGTCCCAGTTAACCATGACAGTGAGCCAGCAAGCATAACACCAGGACCCTGAAACTGACACAACTAAATGGAGCTCAGCCTTCATTAATTTGATTGCTTACACCTGTGGTTTTACTGCTACAACATAATGAAAACACCTGTGTGGGGCCACAATTAGTGTCTATTGCATGTGTGTAAGCATATTGCAGTAGGATGTTTAGCATTTGGTATTTCTATATTTTTTGTATATGTTCACGTTCCTATTTATGCTTTATTTGTGTCAATGTTTTCAAAGAACAGAACAAAATAGTACATCGCCAACCAAGCTGCATTGAGCAACTGTCATCTATGACAACCAGCTTGCATTAGGTACTGATGGTATACAGTACACTGTGTGAAAAAGAACTTAAAAGAACAAGAACATGGAGATAAATGTGTGTCTTCTTGATGCAACACACAGGTTGTCGTTGTTGTGTCTGTGTGTGATTGATGCTGACGCACAGTGACAAGCTTTAACACATTGGTATCTGTGCATCTGTGTCCTCTTGAGGCCACTTAACCTCTGTGATCCATAAAAACCTTTTTCTACAACAACAAACCCTCTCCTTCCCACTAGTCCTTCTATCTATGACTAATTAGCTGTCTTTTATTTTTCTTTTTTTTTTTTGCAATGTGTATCACCAGCTGTCACTCTGTATTAGACAATGACTATACTCAAAGTTCTCTTTTCCAAAAAAAGAAGCACATTAAAACATTGGTTATACACCGTACTTTACCATACCATGCACTGAATGTAAAACCTCTTCCTGCTATCTTCCTCTTATAAACACATTATAGCAATTTACAGTAACTTGAAAGAATTCTCTTTGTGAGAAGACACAGCTTCCTGTGATATACATGCTATTGATTTTCATCGATGTGTGAAATACTAGTCATCCCTCAATGCTTTCTTTGCCTCTTTGCATTTATTCGTGTTTGCCTTTCCACTTCCCTGTTTTAAGTTTTTTGCGTGTTTGCACTTCTGACCACTGAGGACGTAAAGGCAAATATTATGCACATATTTGATGGCACACTTAGCCACAGACGATCAATGAGAAGCAGACTAATGGACACAGGGCATGCAATTTGCTAATATCAAATGAAAATGGGCAAAACTATATTTTTTGGCCACAGTCATCTCATGATCATCAGTTTTGACAGCGTTTGCCAGCAGCTAAAATTAGCTGATAATGCTAATCTTTATTACATCAGTGACAGCTATGTAGAACAACATTTCTGATGTAAAACTGGTTGAAATGCTAAGCACTAGATTGCTTCAAATAAAGAAATAATGCCAGATAAATGTGCTCACATCTACTGTAAAAGTGCAGAGTATCATGAGGCTTAATGTGCATTTATTCAATATACTTTGTACCTTTACCTTTACCGATGTGTCATTTTTGCCTGCAAAAGATTGCTTTGTGTGCCAGGCAGATGTGACTTGCTTGAAATCCCTACATCAAGCTTTTCAGTTTTCAGTATTCAAAGCATGTTTAACCTTTTTTTTGTTTTTTAACAGGGGGGCAATTGGCTTTCATAGCACTGCCCTTTCAGTCAAGAGTTGGTGCCAATTTCTTCTCAGCAGACATAAAAGGTCAATTTACCCTGTTGTTCAGAAAGTATTTTTCTTATTTTTCCTAACAGCTGCTACGTCATTCAACCAGCATTTAGGGAGCAAATTGGACAGCATTTTTCTTTTAGCTGTGCTAACCATTTCAACAAGCGCTGGAGAGATCGCCCTGAATATTGTGTGTTTGTGATCCCCAGAGGATGAATCTTGCAGACTTGTGTCACCGTGACGTTGTGTGTGAAGAAATGCAGACGTTGACGTCTCTTTCACTGAAATGCCTCAGCAACAACTACTGACCTGAGTGTCATGAAATTTTGTACAGACTTTCATGGTCACCGTCAGCTGAACAGATTCTAACATGCTAACATGCTAAAAATGATGAACATTACACCTTCTAAAAAATCAGCATGTCACCATGATGATCTAGCTCTAAGCAATGCCGTGCCTCAGTGCAGCCTCGCAGTGCCTCTTGCAGGGCTACAGACTCAGAGTTTACTGTATAAACTCCATGTGCACTGAGAGATAACCACCTGTCTAAAGAATCCAACTCTAACATCCATTAAATAAAACTTTATTCTTTGTTGAATTCAAGACCAAACAACAGATGTGTTGATTATCAACACAACGCTAGAAAACTGGATGACGCTATGTATATTTACACATCTTAACATTATTTTTATTTTGGATAATGCCAGGTTGATATCTTTGCAGTATACATTTGGGATCCGTAGCCTATAAACCAACCATACTGATATGTACACCTGTTTGTGCATCTGGTACCTGTTTTCCACGATAAGAGGAGCCGGCAGCAGCTCCAGGCTCATTCAAATGCTATAACAAAAGTAAAACAGGAGCCATGTCCTTTTAATCTTTCCTCACAAGCTAAGCCCAACTGATAATCTAATGCTTCGATGAGCCCAGCAGGGCAGCAGTGTGTGCCCTGTAGCAGCTGGAGTGGTTTGTTTTAACTTTGTGAGTGAAAAAAAAATTAAACCAATTTTAAAGCTGACCCTTTTTTTTTTTGTTGATTTTTTGTTTTTTGCTGAAAGGCATCAAAACCAACAATCCAATCCAGATGAACTAGATGAGGGGCAGCAGTCAAATTAAACTGGAAATTCAGCAGCCAAAGCAAAGAGGTCACAGAGGATGTTCATTTGTGCGTTGTGCGTGTCGGTGTAATCTTCAGCGACCCCTTATAGTGAGCTACCAGACAGTTTCTCATTACCCCAACTTCCTCTTTGTTGCCAGACTGCTGCGAAATACTTGATATATGTGTCCGACTTTGTTGCATGCCGTCGAACCGTCTGTGTTGGTAAATGAAAGGCACACACGCTTTCACATGCACATCTATAAGTTAAGCAACATGCATAAATCAGTGTATAACACTTCCCACTATCTGTCCATGCAACATACAATCATTAATGCATGAAAAGTAACAGTCCACATGGCTACGTTTTACTCGTGTGAGTGAAGCCATTTGTAAATATTTTACTTGACATCTCTTGGGAGTTCACATCTCATTCACATGTTTTATATTCATCATCATCAGACGAATCACTGTAAGCACGGTGGAATCCACATATGTGTTTTTTTTTTTATTAGAAATATAAATGTGATTGAAAAACATATCAAAAATACCTCACAAAATGAACACACTTTGGAGGATCTCCTCATGAAAAGTAACAAGTACACATATTTTCTCATTCCCTCTATGCCTGTCTTTCTCCCCATCCTCTCTCTCTCTCTCTCTCTCTCTTCCATGACCCACACACACACACACACACTCACACAAACACACAAGCACACAAAGCTTGCGCACCATGTTGCTAACTGTCAAGCTGTCTCTGAGCTTCACTGCTGTGACTCGTTTTCCGATCTTCAGTCTTTGAAGTGTCACTGTGCAGATGATGATCATCGGGGAATTGTACTCACATCTCATTACTGACATTATGAATTGAGTGTCGCTTCACTTGTGTGTGCTCATCTGGGTTTCTTGAGCATGTGTGCATTCCTTCATACTCAGATATACTTTTGAAAATTACAGTTGATACATTCTTGTCATTTGTTGTCACACTGATCATGTTTGAGTAAAGTATTTGCACGGTGCTGCGATTAACATGTTGTCTTTGGCGGTTGTCCATTGTCCATTTTTAAACAGCAGCAGAAAAGACAACATTACTACATTCTTTGTTTCTTTAGCCAAGATGCAGAAATAATTCATTGTTTGCTCAGTGTACAGTATATGCAAATATCTGAGCTACATTCTAACCAATTTGTTTGTGTGTTATTGTCATACAAATAAAGTGCTTAATGAAAACGAGCACACAGTGTGCAGCACAGAGCAGGATGTGCTTGTGATGAACATATAATCAGGAAAAATATTTGTAAAGAAAAATACTCACACTTTTATGTGTTGAGTGTGTGGTTTGAGATTTGCTGCAATAATGATGATGAAAAATACCATAATATTTGATATTGTTGGGTCTCATAAGCTGTGTCCCAATTCAGGGGCCGCATAGGAGGGGGGCGGTTTATGAAGATGCAGCTCCTCGTAGCCGCCATAGACCGCGAAGGCCAAATCAAAATGAGACGGTCTGGTCTACTGGGGATTTCTGCTGTGCGTGACCAGCTCTGCCCGCGCTTACCGCTGTGTCACAAAGTCCTGCTCCTGAAGCCTAGCAACCTTGTCATAATGTCACTTTTTTTTCACAAAAACTAACGTTGGACCGTTAGCTGTTCAACTGAGCTGAAGCCCAATACTTACATTTAAAAGTGTTATCCTCGGGCTCTCTGCCGGTGTCTTGGGATAGGTAGGGCCACGAAGGATCCACCTGTTGGAGCCTTCGTTGCCCCGGGAGAGAAGGACGCATTTCACGGCATTTGAAGGGGCCTTCGAAATTGGTCAGCCTAGTCGCACTGCCGCGATCAAATGCAGCCTTTGAAGGATGCAGCCCCTGAATTAGGACACAGCTATCGGTTGGGTAACCATGACAAAAGGGAATCTTAAGAGTTCCATATTTTTTTATTATTTTTAGGTAATGCTTTCTGTCTGGTATTTGTCCAAAGGCTAAAACCCAAAATCTTTCTGAAGAGACCATAAATACCACAAACAACAAGCCAGCTTATCATTTCTCATAAAGTGCAATTGTCACCAAAGCTCTCCCTCGAGATGTAAACAGTGCTCCGCTAAACAGTGTCGCCAGACAAAGCCCACATATTTTTCCTTGTATTGAGTGATTTGAAGATTGTAAATCTTATGCAAATCTTAATAAAACAAAGTCCTTATTCAGATAACACAATTTTCTCTCCATCCGCTGTTGAGGGTACTCATTGCTATTAGCCTGAGAGGAGGTAATTAAGTTCTCCACTAAAGCATTAGCTGTGAAAGAACAGTGTTCACCGTGCTGTCTGCAATGTGATTACATTTCACCTTTTTCTGCTCTACAAATCTTTGTGAAAAGAAGAACAAAATTAACACGCAAAATTTTTATTCCTATTATAAAAAAAAACATAAAAAAATACTTTTTTTGTTTCCCACATTTTCTTTAAAATGTAGTCATTGTCATTCCCCAGCATAAAGATTCTTTATCATTGCTGGTCAATGGAGGATGTAGCAGGCAGCAATCATTTTCCTTAGGTAATCTGCTTTTTCAGGACTGTGTGGGTGTGATGTGGTTTGATTAGATTTGTTCAGTGACCAAACAACCCACAGATGTCATCAGATTCTTGCAGTTGTTGCGCAGACCTGATCGGTGCACATTTCTATCTACCATCATGTTTTCCTCATGTGAAACCAGTGAGAGGAGCTCAGAAAAGAAAGCAGAAATGCCTTGTTTATAATATCGAAAAATGTTGTAGCTTGTGCAGAAAACAGCATGTTCTTGTAGGATCTCATTACTCGTAGTGAGAAGTTGATTGAAAAGATGTTTTCAGGGCGTTTTAGGCCCTCTTTACCCGTCAATCATGAAGCTGGCCTTCTTGAACCCATCAGAACACCAGCAGCTGCTCTTACACCTCCCCTGGTGTTTCTACCTGTCGCTGGTGACTGGAAAAGAAGTATACCCAAGGTTAAACATGAGGTTAATGTGCAGTGTGAGCTGCCAAGGTAATTTGTTCAGATAGAAGCGTATTGATCGACCTCTGCACTCAACCTTCTATTGAAAGCATTTAGAGGGAAATAAAGGGACGTGCAAATAAAGGGAAGAGGAGAAAGATGTAGAGTAATAAAGTGTACAAGGTTCCATTGTATGAGATTCTGAGATCTCTCTTACCCCTTTTGGAAGCGATCGACCATTTAGTGCTGAATTACCCCCATCAACCATTTAAGCCGCACTGTTTTTTGTTAACTGTTAGCTGACACCACCTCTTTCATTTTTCCTCAACAGCTTGAGACTGTTAGGGTGCTCGTCCAAGAAAGGGGAGATGGGATAGAAAGAAGAAAAGAAAAGAACAAAGATGAGAGAAAAAGTGTTTGGGCTGCTAAACACATAGAGGACTTGAGGACAAGTGGGGTGGCATGGGCTTCTAATGGCAGCAGTGTAATAGAGCCTGTCAGTGTGTGTGAGTGCTGATCACTGCATATTAAACCTATAGAGTGAATGGGTGAACTTGGTGAACTTGATGGTGAAGAGCGTCTGAAACGTTCCCTCCCTATGAGTTGGAACTTCCTAAAGGTGTGTGTAGTCATGTTTTGTGTGTGTGTGTGTGTGTATTTGTCTCACAGTCACTGTTTATGTCCCCTGTGTCAACAATTCCCTTCACCCTCCACCCCCCTTTTCTCTCCACCTCCAGGGAAGCTGGCGCAGAAAACTGGGGCACAGAAGGCTGCCAAACGCTCGCATCAACCACTGTCCACACCAAATGCCTGTGCAGCAGGATATCCACCTACGCCGTGTTAGCGCAGCAAGCTAAAGACCCGGTGAGTCACACCAATGTACTCTGATGTACTCTGTGGGACTTTGGGGGCTAACAAGGCAACTATTACCAGGGGCCAGGTCAGTGAGCTGATGAGTTGCTGTAGTATGAATTTAGCTGGCGTCCCTGTCACTGGGATTTTTCTGTAAAATACAACAGGCTGCTACAGCTGTCATTTGTTGTCTTTATAGAGCGATATCTATAGGTGGTGCTGGGATGACTGGTGTCTCACTTTTATAACAAGCATCTTTTCTTAGAAGAAAATGGGTGCAGCCTGAACACAGCCGTCAGTGTTCAACCATGTCACAGTATAAGATGCCGTTTTGATCACGGTGTCTTTCACTACACAAATTATATGTTGGTTGGCTGTCACTCTCCACGTTATGGAACTTTTTTTCTTTTCTTTCTCTTTCTTTTTTTTTTGAGCTAAAATTTGATAAAGGTCAGATTGCTCGGCAAGCTACTTCGATGTGATGGGAGAGGGAGGAAGAGACGTCAGGAGAAAGAAACAGATTTTGTTGTGTCTGTGTGTGATTTTGCCTGCAGCACAAACCTGCGCTTCTATAAATAGTTCTTGTGGCTTGCAGTGTGTGTTTGACATGATTAAAGAAGGCTTTTTAGCAGTTCGGGGTAATGCCTGTTCTAATACACTGACCCAATCTCCTCTATTGCGCTAATGGACATCCAAAGACCTGACAGCTCTTAGCTCACCTTCCTCTCAGACCCACCCTCTTCGTGCAACAGACCCTGATTCATTAACAACACTGTATAACATCCCACATCGTCACCCCATTTATTTCACACCTTCCATCTATACCTATACCTGCCTAACCCAATTTCTTATCTACAGCCACTGTCTTGCTCCCTTTTTTTCTTCTTAACCACATTTTTCCACTGATGTGTCGTCTTATCAGTCATTCCTCTCCTCTTCCTCATCACCCTATTTTTGTCAACCCGTCACCTTCTTTTTCACCTCGTTAACACTTTCAGTTGTTGTTCTCATTTTGTGCCACAGCTCCTTTACTGCTGTGGTCACAGAATGTTCCCCTTAGCTTTAGCTGTTAATTTGTCTCTCCATGCTTGCTTGCACCTTATACCCACGAGGACAGTGATTACATTAAACAATCAGGGAGTGTAAGGAGATGGAGTCTGGCTAAATTTGTTGTTACACACTAGAATGTATGGGAGGTCACCCCCCCCCACCCCCCCACCCACCCTCTTCTCTTAATGGTTAGATTAGAAAATGGAGCCAGCAAAGCAGATCCCCAGTAAGCACTGGAGAGTAACTCCAGGTGTCACAGAAATGGAAAGTGATTGTGAGGAATGGAGGTTTTTGGGAAGGAAATGTTCAACCAAACAGAAAAGGTCGTCTGGGCTCAGCTGGCAGGGAGAGCAAGAAAAAGAGAGAGAGAGAGAGAGATGGAGAGGAGATGTATGCACTAAGTAGTAATGCAATAACAACCCGAGTGCTGCTGAGATAAAGAGCTGTACACTTATGTAGACATCTATACCTCAGTAACCTTTTCAGTATAAAACGTTGCCTCCATATATATCCTCACTGGAGCTGTGTATTTACCATTTGCCATTTCAAAACACATTACTATTAAAAATGTCTCAATCGTCACGGATTGGGAGACTTTGTCTATGCTTGAAACTGAACATAGCTATTAGTGTTATAGAGTTAGAGTTGCAAATTGGAAGGAAGTGCTCTAGAGGTAGTTTTCCCCCAATCCAAATTCCAATTTCAAGTTTTTTTTTTTTTTTAAGTGCAGGTACAGTAATGGAATTTTAAGCTCTGTGATTGGATTCCTACATTGCATTTCCAAGATGCAATGTGGGAATCAATGTTAACTTTGCACTTTCCGTTTTTATATCCACAGACTCGTACCTTACTTTATATGTTGTATGTATGATTTTTTTTTTTTTAATCAAAGATCCATTTAGATTGTAATGTAATCGTTTGTCTTTTGAACAAGACTTTCTCATCAACAGCCAAGGGTGCCAAAGAGAGCTCTTCCAACTTTGCAACTCTATTTGATTATTTGTGATGATAGGGTCTGTTTTCCTTCTCCATAGTTAATTTTAATTTGTCTGGAAATACTTGAATGGCATAAAATAGGTCACACAGTAGGGATATACATTACCGGAAGGTTTAAAGTTCCAAAATATTTGAGGTTGCTCCCTGTTGTGCTCAAAGACAATTACCATCATCCTCACTTTTGCCACTGGTCATTTCTAAGTTTAGATGGATCGAGCCAAGTGACAGTTATCTTGAACTGTTGCTTGGATCAAGCCATCTAATCCATCCAGACTTGGATAAGCCAATTTCACACCCTGCTCGTGTCACTGTTGGTACAACTGAGAAGGTGACACTGACTTGCCCTTTAAATTGTGGATGCCCTGCCCTTTCAAAGGCTCTATAATAGATAGTCAAATAATCCCTCACAAAATGTAAACCTCTAACAATCAGCTGGCTTGTAAGAGATTTCTATACCATACTGTAGGAGAGATTATTCCCTTCTCCTCTTCCCCTGGATACCCCCCTTCATTCTTTTTTATTAAGTGTAAAGAGGGTCAAAATAGGGTGATGGCCTTCAGGTGAGTAAGTGCAGTTATTCATTATTTTGTCCCTCAAAGCCTGAATTACTTCACAGGGGTCTGGAACTATTACAGAACCTGGAGAAACATTAATTTCCATTATATGGAAAACACAATAGCTGTGACCTATAAGCTGAACAGGTCATTCCAGCCGCTATTTCTGGTTCCCATGACTCCTCTTCTAACTGAACAATATTGACTTTTCCCTCGTCACACAGTAAGCAGGTCGGCCATGTTGAGTGAAAGAGGACTAGGAGGGAAAACGCATTGACTTTTGTGACATTTGTGACATCTGTGAAGAGTGTGTTAGTCATTAGTGATTCATCATTCAGCCCTCGGTACCACCATTAGATCCAGTGCTGAGGACCGGAAGGTATGGGTCAGAGTTTTTGTGTCAATGGCTCTCAGTCAGAAGCTGCTGTGGCCAATGCTGAGTGCACTTTGTTGCTTTAGGGTGCTCCAGAGTTAGCTTTTTATTCCAGCGGAGATTGGATTCTATAAAAGAGGAAGGGAGCGACAGATTGAATTTGGCAACACATAAAAAAAACCCAGACACATCCAGACATGCAAACACAGACAACTATAGGTATGGATGTTTGCACTTAAAAACAAACACACACCCAAGCATGCATGCATATAAGTCTGCACACACAAACACACACACAGACACTCAAACACACACACACACACGCACACACGCACACACGCACACACACACACACACACACACACACACACGCTCTCATATGCTGTGTCCGGGCTGTGTGGCTGTTGGAGCAGAGCTGAGTATCAGCAGCCCAGCTCTGACAGCTTATCCTGGGCCACGGCGCTAGGGACAAGGGGGGTTGAGGATTAACCTCCATGTTTAATAGAAAAGCGAGGGAGGGAAGGGGGGAGAGAAAGAGATGGAGGGATTTAGAGGCAGTGCTGCCATTACAGGCCGTTTACAGTGGAGTGAGGGATAGCCAGTTAATCCTGTTTACTTTCTATAGCCTCTGAGATTTCTGTGTGTGTGTATGCGTGTGTGTGTGTGTGTATTCTGCTGTGCATCTATTGAGAGACCTTCACTATCAGACACAAGACAGAGGTTGTTACTTTAGAGAAAGAGAGGAGAGAGAAGAGAGAGAGAGAGAAAAAGGACTTGATTGAGTGAGGTTATGAAGCCATACAATAAACCAAGCCACTTAATTCCCAATATGACTGCAGTGGGAACACAGACCCTACGGATATGTCTGCACTCATTGCCTCCACAGTGCTCATAGGGATCATGGGATTTGGAGTTGAAGGAGGTACTGGCTTTATAAAAGTCAGTTTAACATTTTGTGCCTCCAGTTAATCAAGTGAGTTTTACCTCTCGCATCATTTTTTGTCAGCACATAAGGCCGCTGTCCTAGTTGTGTTCAAATTGATTACAGTTTTCAAGGCTACAGTGGGATTCATAGCTTGTGCTTGCCTAAGCAGGTAACCAGAAATGCAAGTGAAAAGGTCAGTGGTTCAAACAGCATTTGAGACCTTGATCCAGTCAGCATAGATGAGCACACAAATAACTACACATGCACAGGCTAGGAGATGAGAAATACCACAGCAGGCGCAGAGAAGTGGGGATGTGTTTGTGCTTCCATAACTTACTTACAAGCCAATTACTGTATCAAGGCAATTTTCTCAAAAGAACAATACATGAATTAATGTCTGTTTCTCCTGTAAAGGATTTCTCACAGTTTCTTTCACCTGCCACACTAACTGCCTTTGGCCCAATCATTCTCATGAAATAAATGGGCCTACTTGAGATGAATTGTGTCTTGTTTCCTCTACTGTCATTAGTGCTCACCGGCACCAAATCCAAATGGAAAATCTCACAGCTGAGTCTATTATTTAGACTATTAATGGCCAAAGTGACTGATTTGACTGGGGAGGGATGATAGGGATTATTATTGAGGCGCCACAAGATGGCAGCTCATTTTTTAATTTATCATAACTGAACAGGAGACAGCACTTAGAAAGAAAACAAGGCCTTCCCTAGATGAACGAAGACTACAAGGTTACGATATGCAAATATCTTGCACTTGTCAACTGTAATTAAAAGATGAGGGTTGCTAAAATTTATGAGGGACTCTGCGTGGAATTGCATTAAAATCTCTGACTCCCTTGTCAGATTAATTGAAGGTTAGTTGGTGACAAGGGAAATGATGACAGAGTAAACAGGTGAAATGATTTGGATATGTTTCTCTGGGTGAAGATGCACAATGGTTCAGCATGGATGTGGCAAGAACAGGTTTAATGGCTAATTGGATTTTTGAAAACTGAATAGAAAGTGTTGTTTTGGATGTGGCGACACATACATACACACACACATGCACACACAGTCCAAGAATAACAATTTGAGTGAGGGCACAGGATGGTAACCTCTGTTATAGTGTATCTATCACTGGACCGAGATGGTTTGTAGCCCTGAAGAAAAGGTGTATCTTGGTGCTACTGGCTTTAAGTTATAACTTTATGTTGGATTAGTCCTTTGCTCTGTAGGTGATACTCTACATTTAGCCTCAACAAGCAGTACAAACCTCAATAGTATGTAAAAAGTACCTGGGGATAAGGCCAGCAGTTGATATGATGACTTTACATTTTAAGTCACTATGTCAGCTCTCCAGGTTGTCACACACTGACAGGAGACTTATGGCTTGTCTTGAGACTACTGAAGTCAGAGCCTGTCAAGTTGAACCCTCGAGGATCAGCTGAAGTGATTCAGTTGAAGCATATCACCTTATATTTACCTAGTGCTGTGACAGCTAAAATGGCAACTGAATAGCAGGAACACTAGATTAGCAAAATCTAGAATGTTACATTTCTGCATTTGCACAGTCTGCTTGTGTGTACTGGTGTATTTGTATGCCTGTACCTGTGTGGGGACAAATGGAGAAAATGACTGCCAAAGGTAAATACCTTGAATTTTGAAAATGCCATCTTTACAAGAATTATTCAGCATTTCACAAGGGGCATACCATTTTCACATCTTTCATGGGACTGTGAGACACACCGCAAAAAACAGCATACTACAAGAGCGATGTTGAATACCTACAAATGTATGCACTAAACACAAACAGCTGTCTTATTTAGAGACTGAGAATGACCTTAACAGAAAAATGATAATGCGTTTACCTTACCTTTCAGCTGTGCAAGTTATCACTGTTCTCTCTCAAAAGCAAAGGCCGGAGCAACGTGATGTAGTTAAAACCTCTGCAGAACGTCTTAGAAAAGAGGTTGGGTCAAAAGCATGTAACTTTGACATACTGTTAACAGCCCATTTCCTACCAACACTCAATCTTTTTCCCCAACCATAAACCTACATTAGCTGATGTTTAGTCACTTTTAGGCCTGTGAACAGATTTATTACATGTATCATCTGTTCAGTTGATAAGGTGATAGGTGAAGGATTAGCTGATATCCAACCGATATGGGGCAACATGAGCATTCATTTGGATGGGTTTCTGGCCATCAATTGAATCCAAGTCCAATAATCGCTCTCCTTTTAGCTCTGTTTTTCTCTCCACCAACTCCTGGAGACCTGTTTAGATGTTAAATGCTCCACTAGCAAGTTGCTAGCTGCTAGCTTAGCTGTCTGTTTGGTGCTTGACAGGTAGCATGCAATGGGCTTTTAGAAAAAAACTTTTTTTTCGGGTAGTGTGGGCTATGAAACTAAAATAATACTGCTGAAATGCTCTGTAAAGCAGAGTGGAACTCCAGAGTCAGGTGGTAATTGCTTGTGTGTTTGTAACTTGTAAACATGGTCATTTGGTTCATTGTTTAATGTAAAAATAGTGATTATAGCATTTTTAACCAAGTAGTTTCCAGTTTGTCCCATGCTTAAGTTCATAACCAATTTCCATCATTCTCAGTTGTACTGTTTTGTGTATTTTGTTATTGGCAACTGTTAGCATGATAAAATGCTAAACTAAGAGGAAGATGGCCTTTCCTAGATGACTACAAGGTTATGTTATGCAAATATCTTGCACTTGTCAATTATAATTAAAAGATGAGGGTTGCTAAAAATGTATGAGGGACTCTGTGTGGAATTGCATAAGAATCTTTGAATCTTTTGTCACATTAATTGAAGGTTAGTTGGTGACAGGGGAAATGATGACAGAGTAAACAGAGTAAAACATTTAGGGTGAGATGCCCTTTGGGTAAAATCATAATTCAAATTTGATAATATTTGTGTGAACCAACAGGGTCTGTTATTGTATGTTTATCACTGGGACCAATATGGTTGGATAGCCCTGAAGAAAAGTTGTATCTTGGTGCTACTGGCCTTTAAGTTAAAACTTTGTGTTGAATTAGGCCTTTTCTCTATAGGTGATACTCCGTAGAGCAAAGCAAGTACTTAATCAATTACTTTTTAGTATTGTCCAGTACTTCAGTTTATCATTTCCATCAGCCCCAGCTGTACTGTTTTGGGGGTTTTGTATCTATTAGCAAATATTAGCATGGTAAATTGCGAAACAAAAAGGCTGAATTATACCCACATTAACATCAGCATGTTATCATCGTCATTGTTAGCATGCTAACATGTTAGCACAGTAGACACTTAGTCTAGCGACATAAGCATGATCTATCCTTAATATTAACTATGTATTTAGGCGGATAGTTTCATAAGCAAATGACAAAAGACCAACAGTATATTGTGTTTTTGGTATTAGAACTTGGGGGAAAAAAACTAAATGCCATTTTTTCAACTCACTATGTGAGTAGAGTAAGTACGTGAGTAGGTAAAGCTTTATTTATAGAGCACTTTTTGAAACCAGGGTTACAAGGAGCTGTATAGTAAAACATTTAAGAAATACATAGAAACATGAGTAGTGGTGAGGTTCATGGAGCAAGAGGAGACTTGGAAAAACCCACTGCTAAAGAGTGAGTAGACATAGGTTAAAGGTAAGGAGAGGAGGAGGCGGGGGGTGGGGGGTGGGGGGGTGGAGGCAGCAGGATAGGTAGGAGTGGAGGGAGGAGGAGTGTCAGTGAGAGGAGATAAGTAGGTTAAACTTCCTGAGCTGAAAATAGCTATCTTCTCCATCACATGGTAGCCAAGCTGCCCAGGGGAGCCTGGCCATATACAGCAGAGCCTCAGCACACTCTTACTAATCTGGTGCCTCTCTCTGTGTTTTTCTCTCTTCTCACACACATAGAACGTGCACACAAAACACAGGCACATATTTCCTCCAACTCCAGCATAATATCACTATATCTATTTAGGGCAGGGAATTTGGGTGACACTGTAGCCTTAGTCTTGATGTGTTATGTTTGTGTGAGTGTGTTTTCCTTTTTCATTTCCTCCATTGTAGCATCCTTCAACATTATGAAATTAGATGCCTAATCTCATCATACACCCATAACCTAACCATATCAATTAAGAAAACACTGTTAGACAAATTGACACTATCAAAAGCTGAGGGACAATTTGTGGATGTATATTGGGCAAATTACAAATAAGAGTATAATTTATTCCATTACTTGTCTGGTAGAGGCTAATTTAAGACAAAGTAAAATAGGGAGAGAGAGAGTGAGAGAGAGCAGGAAATTCAATAGGCTTGTGTGAGTGAGTGAGTGTGTGTGTGTGTGTGTGAGAGTGTGTGCTTTCCATTCCCCATGCATCCTCCATGTTTGATCTGTCAGACCTAAAATGCTGTGTATCCTTTGACCTTCCACTCTACATGAGATCAAACGCAGTGATTCTCTGTTGTGTGTCACTCTCCTCCTAGGCCTTTCCCTTTCTCCTGAAGCAGATGCTTGTCATATTCCCCATTTCTCTTTTTAGTGGGTGTCTCCTTTCTTACGAGGCGGTTTTGATTATGTTTCACCTCCATTCTCCTTCCAGTGTGTTTGGGTGTATGCTGTATTGGTATTCCAGCCTATCCCGCTTTCCTCTGGAGAAATTGGCTTGCTTTGATGGGCCAGGGAAAGCCACTAAAAGGGAAGCTTTGACTCTCGTTTCCTTTCTCCCTGTCTGTTTCTTCCTCCTCCTACTCTTTGCTTTCTCGTACTTGTTCTTAACTCTTCCCACTCCATCTCTCTCTGAATCTCTCTCCTACTCCTTCTTTTCAGTTTGTATTCTTTATCCTTCTCTGAAGTCCTCTCTCTTGCTTTCCCTCCTCTGCCTTCTATTCGTCTTGAATAGACACACAGAGAAACGCGCACACATGCAGCTTAAACACTCACTTTCAGTTACTTGGCACATCCGCCTGGACGTGTCTTTTTGTGTGAGTATGTACTTTATTTGCATTGAAAGACACCTTGTGCGGTGTATGTGTGTGTGTGTGTGTGTGTGTGTGCGTGTGTGTGTACAGTGATAAATCTTTGGGATGAAAGAGAAGGCTAACCACCCTAGGAGGTAAATTGAGGTAAATTGTGTGATTGAGAACTTAAAAGCAGGCCAAACATCAAGCCCATTTGGGACGCGGCGGGGTGTATGCTCTCCACGCTGCTTCATTTGTCTGTTCCTCATCCTTTCAAAGGCACACCTCGGGAGAGAAGCAAAGCAGAGGTGCGTTGTACATCATGACCTAAATTGCTTAATTATGCGCTATGGTCTAGTGCTTTTACCCTTGTACACATGAAATCATACAATGGGTCCAAATAGGTGCACAGCAGGTGTAGAGGAGGTTTTTCTAAAGCCTGCATCATGAAGACTTTAAGTGTGAATTGTCTGCCTTTGCAGTTGTCTTCGTGTGTCTGTCTTTATAAATAACAGCAAACTGAAGCTATAATTAGAATTATAAGGTCTGTAGCTACAATGCTATGAAAGTTCATAAGTCACATCATAATAGTCAAGCTAGGTGCACAACTTCTAACAGACAGCAACTTTCAGAATACTGTATGTGTTATGTGTTATTATCCAGCTCTATCTAACAGACTCTTGTAATTGTAATTAAAGATAATTGCTCATAATTAGTATTAAGCTATCATCACATGGGGTTTCCGGGGGGATTACAAGTAAGGGGGAGTGTAAGAGTTAAGTGCAAAGCCGTTACTTTAATCTGTAGAGGCAACATCAAAGTAATCAGATTTATTCCAAATTCAGTTATCACTCCCTCACACATCATCCATCTAACTAACAGCTGAACCTGTGTATGACACTCAATATTACAGTGAACCATAAATTTTCAGGCAGCCATCAGAAACCAGCTTCAAACACATTCCTGACGCGCAGGGTTGTTTGCATTTCACTGTCATTTTTGTTGTAGGTCATGTTTTTGGTCAAGTTAAACATGGTGGACAGTATGGACCGTGACCTAATTAAAAATCCGACTTGCATTTGACTGTCATATTCATGCATCTCTGGAGAAGAAGATGGCTTGGAGGTCTGTAGTGGGGCTAGCTGTAAACCAGTAGTAACCCCATAGATACTGTATAAATGCATATTAACTCTCTCATAGCAAAGCCAAGTAGCGTCTGATCCGCATAAAGCCCTCTGAAGATGAGACGTAAAGACACAGCGTAAAAAATTATTATTTTATGGTATATGCGTTATTATTAGTTTTTCTGTTTCTTTTCAAAATATGTCACATGACAGAAGGTGAATACACTGTGTTTTTTTGTATTATAATATATGAAAAATATTTGGGTTTGTCAAACAAGGTACATTTGTGGGGTAATGCATTGCAATAATTATTAACTATCTATTTCCCCTCTCTCTGTCCCTCCTCTTTCCCTCCTTTTCACTCTCTCCAGGACATGGGTCCTACCAGCATGCCCTCTGTGCCCCTCATGGTGGGCTGCGGGGTTTCCTGCACCGCTCTGCTCATCCTGCTGCTCATCTACGCTGCCTTCTGGAGGTGAGAACACACACACACATATATATGCACGTACACACACAGACTTGTTGGAGTCATGCATGTGTCTGTATTCACAAGTCCCTAAACGCGTCCCTAAACACTGTTCAGGCTACATGTGCTTCCTCCGTTGTGCCAAAACTCCAGTGAAGCCTAATAAGGAACAAATGGTTCAACTACAGCAGGGGGTGGTGATTAGTTTTGTGGTAACACACATGGCAGATGGCAAAATCAAGCTAATGACTCTGCAATGTCCAAAAAGTTGCTGTTCAGTCCATCAATCTGTCATTAATACTTATCTCACATGTCTGTCCTCTCTCTCGCTCTCTCTCTTTCTCTCTCGGCCTCTGCTCTGTAGGTATATCCGTTCGGAGAGATCCATCATCTTGGTGAATTTTTGCCTCTCCATCCTGGCCTCCAATTTATTGATTTTGGTGGGACAATCTCAAACGCTTAGCAAGGTAAGGTGCACTGAAGCACAAAATGAAAACTTCATACTTTCCACCTCATCAACACCTTTGCGACTTCAGTGATACTGCTCGAGACTAAGCCATCTCCAATGCCTAGAGACAAAACCGTCAAAAATAACAGTAGACAAGGTTCAAAAATAACAGTAGACAAGGTTCATTCAGTGGAATCCTCAAAGTGGAAGCTGACATTTTTGGCACAAAACACTCTTGAGTTGTCTGACTAAGTAGTGCGTGGTGGTCAGTATCGATCAAAATCAGGAACACAGGAGGGCCAGGTTCCACTGCTATTCTTCTACACAGTGTGATCTTTATCAAACTTCCCTTTTCCTTTTTGTCCTCTTTATTTTGCAGAGTTTTTATTTTCCCCTGCTGACTAGTCCTAAGAGATGATTCACTATGACACTTCCCACAAAAATACTTTCTTTTTTTTTTTTGTTACTTTTTTGTAAAACGTCTCCAGCTGTTTTATCTCTTTCTTTCCCCCTGACTTTTCCTTTCTCTTTAGGGCCTCTGTACTGTGACTGCTGCCTTCCTGCATTTCTTCTTCTTGGCGTCCTTCTGCTGGGTGCTGACAGAGGCCTGGCAGTCCTACCTGGCTGTCATTGGCAAAATGAGGTCGCGACTGATTCGCAAGCGTTTCCTGTGCCTCGGCTGGGGTGAGCATCTACAAGCACTTGCGCAAATATGACTGTAGTGTTAAGTTTGGCACCTGGTTTGGATTCAGCTTTACTGTTAAGGCCTTTTTAGACCGGGAAATGGCAAAGGGAAATGTATCCGTGAGTCTTCGTGTAACATTTGGTTAGGGACGACTTACATACAAAGCTCCCTGTGCTTCTTTCTTTTTTTCTCTGTACTGTGCCTTTGCTCCCTCCTGGCATGTTGTTCTCAGGATGATGCATTATTTCATTCAACAGGGAGGGGAAAAAAACTCTCGGAGGCATACTAACAGGACATGCAGTTTATTAAAAAGACACAAGTGTATTTGTACAACACAACTAATGGTAGCTTCCTTCATTTTTGACTCAACTGACCATTCCCTCCCCTCCCATGTTATAATGCTATCATATGTTTTAGTTTTTATAAATGATAATAAATATAAATTATGTTACTTTTCCTTCATTAACTAGTTAACCAGTAATATTGGCTTACATTGGCGTCACTAGGCAATGCAGCTTAATAGCACAACAGTTTTGGGCAGGTGAGGATACTGTTTTACAGATTAGGATCATACTATCATTAGTAATTAGTTACTTTTATCCATATTTCACATTATTGTTTAGTCTTCATTTGATAATGAAAATTGTAGCACACTTTAACACCACCACAATGCAATGCTGTGTCTGCACAAATGCATATGAGCATTTTGTTTGTCAACATTAATCACAAGCATTAATATCTGCTGCTGTGTGCTTGGTATGGTGTATTGCTGATGTGACTTGCCCACATGTGAGTCAAGCATTTTGGCCGGTAGATTTCCGTAGTTACTGCATTTTGAAAGAGACTCATCAGCATTTACAGTGGCATCCGCCATAACACTTAGCTACCAATATAAGTTTCTGCTGTTGCTCCTGTTGGAAATATAAACTGCCCCTGTGTGCCAGAGGATTTGTCAGCATTGCAAATGAAGACGCTTTCATGAAGTGGGTGCAGATTGAACCACTGTTGTGTGACAGAAATTGATGACAGACGGCAGCAAGACAGCCATATTCTACATGAAAATGTAACAGAGTGTTTTGTTGTAGTGTTGAAATTGTTGGCTGCATTATTCTTCATAATCTCTATTTGCATTTATATCCCCTTTTTCTTTGCTGTATACCATTATACTGTATTTGCTGCTTCCATTTAAATTTATAGACATTCATTATAGTTTCTAATGTTGTTTTATCTAATACAGCAGAAGTTTCACACTATACATTCATGGCACAGGTAATCTCTCTCCTCTGTGCCATTCAGCCTCCATGTCACTCTATTATGCCGTCCTCTCAGTGTACTACAACATGATGCAACAGGCACCAGGGATGTTAGGGTGTAATCAAAACATATGATAACATCTGCACAGCACTGGCAAGATGTTTCGAGATAGCCCTAGAAATTACAACCGCAACCCCCACCACCACACACACACACACACACACACACACACACACACCACACACACACACACACACACACCAACACAGCATCTGTTCATTTCACTTGCTATCGATCCCACCAGCCTAATCTGCCAAGTCACTGATGCCCTTACCTGATACAGAGCAGGGAGAATGTATAGATGTTGTACAGTCACAGATAGAGGGAGAGATACTGACACAGTGTGTGTGTGTGTGTGTGTGTGTGTGTGTGTGTGTGTGTGTGTGTGTGTGTGTGTGTGTGTGTGCGCGCAGCGGCAGCTATAGAATTAGCCGATAAACTTACAAATGCTCATGACATGCATGAAGCAGTCAAGCAGAGTGGAGAGGATCAAACAGCTTATCCCCCTCTCGTCCATTTCGCAATTTTCTCCCCAAATTATGTGATTGAAATCAGTTGCCATGGAAACAGGAGATTTGGGGTGTGACTGGACCTGTGTTGGATTAGCAGTGAAGTGTGTGTGTGTGTCTGTGTGTGTGTGTCTGATATAGATGTGTGTGTACAGTACTATATATCTGTAAATGCAAGATTGATGCTGTTGTTGTCTAATTGAAACTTTGCGCATGCTAGTTAGTGGACCGGCCTGGCTCCCCACCATCTTATTTGTTAATGTTAATGTGACTTTTTCTAATTGCTTTTCATTTGCAGCCATAATCACAGCTTTGTTAATTACATGAATATTTCAGAGCCAAGCTCATTACGGGCCCAGCATATTTCCTTCTTTTCCTGGCACGCGCTCTGTGACACTCAGTTTCACTCTCTTTCACTCTCATTTACACACGCAGGCACACACGCACACGCAGGCACACACACGCACGTGTACGCACACACGCACGCACGCGCGCACGCGCACACACCCTCATGCAGTCACACGCATATTGCTTGATTTAGCTAATTAATGCATGACTTATTGACCACTCCAAGCTATAACTCACTTTTTTAAAAACTCTCTCTCAGCCTCACATGCTCACACACTCACAGCGATACGCACCCACCCACACGTAGAGGCGTGGGGCATGCATGGGTCATCCACGGCGGTGTCAGTGTACACAAGATGTCAGTGCAACTAGAATGTCCTGACATGCTACGGCAGAGCTTTCATCCCTGCGATGGACTTGTAGATGGTGTAAGGCAGCACATGCAGAGCACATGGGCTTACCTGCAGAGCACTCAGCCAGTTTCAGTCACATATGCACATCTTACGCGCTATTGCATGGCTGCTTTGCATTTGAATGGAAAGAGCCGTATGGAGTTGTTCTCACTGGAGAATCTTATTTGGCCGACATACTTCACCGTCCCCATTATGGCTCCCTTTTATCCTTTGTCTCGCCCTTTTTGATCTTCTTCTCTCTGTTCATCTGCAGGTCTTCCAGCCCTAGTTGTAGCAGTGTCGGTGGGTTTCACCAGAGCAAGAGGTTACGGCACAGCCAGCTAGTGAGTACCCCTTCTAATACCAGATTTTAGCTCTCATTTCTGCTTGGATGGGCTAGTGGCTCAGCACCATCCACTACCCTTATCGCTGACTCCTCAAAGCATACCAGAGGTTTCCTTTGCTGTTTGAAATAATATATCTGCCTTTCCTTCCCTTTAGGTTACAGGCTGAGGTCAATTTTATTAAATAAGTTAGGTGGTCATTAATTCAGTGCAGGCAGCCCATCTCTGCTATAAAACTAAATCTATAAACCCCTAATTGCACATTATTCGTATCAACAAAAGTCACTTTTTCCTCCATCCATCTAGCCATCCAATTTCTATACCAACTTATTTCCATTCTGTAGAGAGCTGTAGAGATTCTTCTTGAGAAACATTAAAGTCTCTGAAAACCAGGTTTAAAATCGTTTTCAAGCTTTTCTCTGTAACTTTAAATATGTAGTCGTTTAAAGTAGGAAAAAACATCCATAAGTATTATGCATTAATTATTAGAGTCAAAAGTTCTCAGGGCTAACAAGCTAAATATGCTCCATCAGGTCTCTATGGGTGCGATTTGATCAAATTTGTCTGGCAACATAAGCAACAACCCCAGAATTGTCTATACTTCTTGATTCAAATGTTGCTAAATTCTGATTGGTGCACTGGGATATGTAATATGACCTTTTTGCAAATAAGCCCCACCCATTTGAATCCAGTGCCAAAAGCAGGGATAAAAACAAAAATACAGAAATCTTACACATCTAATAGCCAAAACTATTACCTACTACCATCTATTATATTACTATTATGTGTTTACAGAGGACTGCATCAATCAAGTGATTGAGAAAATAGTTTTCTTTTATGGCCTTTAGAATAAAATCAGTCTCATTTGGGTGTTAAGATTATCTATTTTCCATGTTCTGAAAAGGACATATAACTAGTCGGTGGTGCAAGTGACTGAATGAAGGCACATCATAAAAGATGCTTACAGACATGTTCCCTCTTTCTTTCTTTATTTCCTCTTATGTAACATCTCATTAATATTAGGACTGCACTTCAGCCTTTGAGCTGCGTGTGTGTTTTTCATCTTTTGCTTCCTCTTTATTGAGCTGCAATTAAGAAAACAGAGGGGTTTCAATATGCTCTGATGACATCACTGGAGGATATATAAACTCATTAAGTCTCAATGGCTTTCAGACCAAATGAAATTTCACAAGACCATGTACAGTCTGAGGATATGTTTTAGGTAATGTAGCCAACATAATAAATTTGCTCAACACTGAGGGCAATATTTACAGAAAACTTACCTACCCATAGAAATGACTTTATCCCTCACTAAGGCTATTCAAGTAAATGTGATATTTAATTAGGACTCACTAGGCACTCACAGCAAGTGAAATGTGAGACCTGAATGTGGTGAAGTGATATTTCACACACCAGTAGTTCTGTGATTTTGCTGTATTTTGTCCCTGAAACGCTTCTCTGTTCTTTTTTTCCTTTTCTTTTCTCCTAGCTGCTGGTTATCCTTGGAGGGCGGTCTGCTTTATGCCTTTGTTGGGCCTGCTGCTGTCATTGTATTGGTGAGTCTGTCCAATGTACTCTCATCACGACAAGATTCCCTCACTCTCAGATGAACCATGCCACCAGACTCATGCCTTTGTCACCGGTTACATTGGCAAAATCCTACAAATATTTTACTTAGACACCCTTTCAAGCTAGGTGCTTTAAAACAGTCTCCTATTGACCTCTGACTGTATTCCTTTCCCTTCATTCCCACTTGAACATGAAAGCATACATACCCAGGGTGTACTCGACAAAATGATGACCTTAGCACTTTGATCCTTGAATTTTGAAAATGTCAGCCCAGAAAAACAAAAATATATTCCAGCAGACGAGAGCAGCACACGGCTGGACTGAATTCTAGCCCAGCAGCTAAATTTCTCACTCATATGTGTACTTTTAAAAGTATGAGTCACTGTACCCAATGTTTTAAAGGCAAAATCTTTTCCTTTTTTTTCAGATATAAATATGTGACTAACAGTGGGCGCCACACTCAGAATAATATGTCTTTTGTGTCTGCCAATTGCTATGAAACACATTTTTATGACCAAGTAAATATATTGTTCTACAGCAGAACTGAGTGTATTGATTGCATCTCAGTGGTGTTTTAATCATCTGTTGTGTGCTGGGGTATGTGTGTTTTTTTCTAGGATTAGTTAATTTCTCCTCAATGAATCCCTGGGTGGATATTTCCACAACTAAGCTTAATAAGTCTGGATGGGGTACTAAGCTACAGTTTGGTAATTGCTGCCACAGCTGTTTGTTGCTTGCACACTTGCTGTATGGTCAGAAAGGAAAGGTGTGGATCACACAGCGTCACAGGTGTGTTGTTTGTAGGTTTTTTAGTAAATTCTTCACAAGAGAACAACAGTTTGACAGTTTCCGTAAACTGCAGTCTGAGACACAAGGGAACACAGGATTATATAGCGCTTATTATGAAAATGAAGTGAGTTCTAATGGTACTGTTATTTATAGGGTGCACAGTGAGAAAACACTGCAAAGAAACCTGCATGTTTAGATTCATAATTTCGTGTTAAAGTACACACAGGCTTTGTCTAAATAAATGCAATATGCTTAAATTTACAAGGGTAATATGAATGAATGATAATATAATAAAGGTGAGGCATTTGGAACCTTCATTTGGAAAAGGTCAAAGGTTGCAGCCATCATGTAAAATCAAAGGACAGTCATCCTTGTAAGTTGTTTATCAGTGTCTGGTGTTTTTTGGTACGTTTCCAACTTTCCTTCATCTCTGCCTCCACAATGTCGATGTACACTCTACACCCCAGCTGCTGTGTGATGGTCCCCAGGCCCCTGGTGTTGTTGCTGTGGCCCCACTCTAACAAACAGCTGTAATGAGAGTGGGACGTCGGGCAGAGAAACACAGACCTTCCCACTGGACTCTTCTCTAATTAATGAACCTGGCCTTGGGCAAATAGCAGAGCGGGATGATGCTGACTCACAGAGCTGTGGCCAGACATGACTGGCATGACAATAGTGCTCTCGCAATCTGGCACATCATAGGTGGTTGTCAGCAGCAACACACAGGAGAGGGGAAGAGATCAGAGAGGGAGTTTTTTTTTACAAATTGTAAAAGCTGCCAGATGTACCATATACCCTAGATACAGCAAAGAAATGGGCTTCAAGTAAAAATCCTGCTTCTGCAGAAGCTGCAAAAACTGGAAATTCAACTGACCACATGAAAGTCAGACTCAAACTGCTCAACTACTCGGCTGTTTCCTCAGGATTTCTAGAATAAGATTTTTCTGCCCAGCCAGAAGCTGCTGGTGGTGACAGATGAAGGAAGGAAACTAAGCAGACATTCAGTTTAGGACCTTGATAAGGAGAGGAAAGCAATGCATACACAGTATAGGTATGTAGTGGAGTGTGAATGTCATTCGTTGCTTATGCACCTCATCGCTGAAAATCGAAAGAACACAAGCAGATGAATGATTAAACGGACTCTCTGCAGAGAAACCGGCAGAGGGAGAAAGAAATAGTAGGAGGGAATGTTGGAAATCAGGATTATAAGGAAAATGTCGCCAGCATAGAAAATCTCCCAGATGGGCCAGATTTCAGAGTAGAGGAGGTCTACATGTGGCAAACCTTGGCTCAGATCTGTGTGTGCGTGTCTACTAGAATCTGTATCACTAGGTCACTATTGCCAGATGTTTGGTGAGCTTAGCTGTGGGCTTCTCATTAGTAAGAGAAGCCAGGATGAGAGACAGCCAGTGTTTTTTTTTTTTGTTTTTTTTTAAGGTAGTTACCACAAATGGAAATATCACTGCTTAGAGTGATAATATTTACTGCATGTAGACTGTTTTGTATTAAGTGCAGCACATACTTAAAAGCCAGCAACTAATAGAAAGTAATAGCCCTGATCCAGGACTGCCGTCTGGACAGTCATTTGTGTCACAGTTATGGATGGCTGTCAGAGGGAAACCCAATGTTGTGATGGGAGTGACGCTGGATGTTTGAATTTGCTTGAATGGTAAAGGCAATACACTCTCCTGGCAATCGCTCTGAGCTATTCTTCGGATCCGCAGGTGGTGATAACGCAACAAGAAATGTAGCAATGCGCCAGAAAAGGCAGTGAAGACGAAGACTGTTAGAAAATAAACAAAGTATGATGCTTCACTTTATACTTTCTTCACAAGAAAAACTCCAGAGGGTACCGTTAAAGTTGGTGCAGTATTTCCTCCTCACACACTGAATAGATGACTGCACAGCAGCACTGCACTCAGATCAGTCAGAGGTTATACAGCAACCATCTATATCGTCCTGATTATGCTCTCACTATTGATTAATCAAAAGAGGAAAAATATGTCTTGATCCTACAAATTATGAGTAATTGGCCAAGCGTAAAGTTGCATGTTAGTGTAATTTTGTGTCTTAATCTGGCTTTTGTTTTTTTATTGCACCATAAAAGGTTTCTGTGCATGCATCTTCAATACCAGCATAATTTATGTAACAAAGTTGCATGGTTCTGACTATGAATGTTTATAAAAGGCAAACTGAAGTATAAATCATGGTAATATCATCTGGTTAGATTGAATCATCTCTATAAAAAATAATAATATTAAATAAATAATAAAAAATTAAATACATAAAAATGGTTTTATAAGTCCTGACAAAGTTGTTTTAGTTAAAGCAGAGTTTACAGTGTGTGGATGCTGTCGAAAGAGGTGTTTGAGAATTATGTCCAACTTCATCTTTAGACATTTTAACCAATAGTAAGTTCATTACGACAAACTTGTTTTTCAAAGCTGTTCTGAAATCTATGTATCCTTTGCTGTGTGTAAAACCTCGTGGAGATGAGTTAAAAACAAGTCAGCCTGGGAGCCCTGACGGCAAATGCCCTGTCACTTTCAGTCACTACTATGTGGGACAATTAAAAAGTCATCCTCTAAGCACTGAAACATTGAGAGAGAAATACAGAAAAAAGCTGTTACAGTGCACGAAATCCCTGTTGGCAGCCCATCTATTACAGCAATCCTTATCAAACGCTCTTCTCTGTCTCTCTCAGGTGAATATGCTCATTGGAATTGTGGTGTTTAACAAGCTCATGTCTCGAGACGGCATCTCAGACAAGTCTAAAAAGCAACGAGCGGGGTAAGTTTGCTTCCGAAACCCTCTGCACCTCGCACGCATTGACGCACACTCCCACAAAACACACACAGACACACACACACACACACACACACACCACACGACTGACTACAAATTTGCTGCGTTAGTTAAATGTTACCCTCTGTCAGACACAAACTCGGGGGGGGGGCGCACACAATATTTTAATGGCAACTAACTCAAACTGCTTTCAAGGGTCTCTGCACACACACCTACTTGTACACCTGTGCCTCCAGTAAAAAATAACCCCCAAAAAAGAAGAAATTGATCCAATTTGGCAACGAAATGACAAGACATCTGTTCTGTTCTGTTGCTCTGTGAAATCTATCAGCATTTCGCTATCGCCTCCACATACATATGGTTTCCCATCTAATTCTCTCAGTGTTATGTGCCATACATGAATACCGTGGATGTCAAAATCAATGGCAGATGGAAACCTAATTATATACAGTAAACACAGGGATTATGTGGATCAAACCATATGCACTATTGAAATCATATGCGTTCCAGACACATGCGGACATATGATATATGCATACATTTAAGACATGCATGCATATGCACCCACCTACAGCATCACCTCTATTAAAGCAGTTGGCAGTCCATCATCTTTACTAATCCTAAACGTTGAGATTTCCTCAGCTCTCGCAGCCAAATCCATGTTTTCATTTCCATACCTATTGATTCCTTTGTTTTCTCTCTCTCTATCTTTCACACATTTTCTCTCTCTCTCATTATATTTCTTCCAGAGTCTGTCTCTTGCACAAATTGAAATCGATCATTTGTGTATAGCTGCAAGGGTTAACAGTACAGATGGTGCTGGGTTGATTGGCTTTTGTTACCCAGTGATGCAACTGAGATTAAGACAGCTAATGTGTACAAACACACATGCACAAACCGGCGTGGCCTTCTTTGTTACAGGAAAGATCTTTGGTATTATCCAAGTATTAAGCACATTTACTCTCAGGTTCTCAGAAGTGTGTGCGTTGACGGAAACACACACACACGCACACATATCTAAGCGCTCCCACACGCAGTAGTTGAGCGTGTTGCTAACAGGACAGGCTGTCATTAGCATAACGTATTTCTTTATGAAGCCGTGGGGATGTGGCTGGCACTAAGGCAATGAGCTGTGATGGGACGCTAATGTAGCATAGCTTTGCATGGCCCCATCATTCTTCAGTCGCAATATATATACAGTATATGCACACAAACACACACACACACACACACACACGCTGTTTCTCTCCATCTGAGTAGTCAACTGTAAGTAAACAACCAAAGGAGTCCTTTTCTCCTCACACACCCCAGTCAAGCTTCATTGTGCACAGTCACATGTACAGATAAGTAGCTCTCACACACACACACACACACACACACACACACACACACACACACACACACACACACCTGCATACACACTGGCAGTGGAAGAAGATGCTTGTGTGTATTTCCTGTCTGTCATTGTAAATCTGTTAATCCACATGACTCTGCTGTAACATTGCAAATGTCCGTCTCACGTTCTCTCTACTTGCTCTGAATCAGTCTTTGTATTCTGACTGTTTTTTCATTGCTGCTACTTTTTTATGATCTGGTTTTAATTTGCCTGTCTTTCTTTTCTCCCTCCCCCTCCCCCTTTTTTCTTTTCCCCCTCCCTTCTCTTTGTTGTGTCCACTTTTTTCTCACTCTCTCTCTTTTTTTTTTCTTTTCTTTTGATTCTTTTGCAACTCTTGACACCTGCACATTCACCTGTTGTCATCACTGGAACTCGTGTTTCCACACATTCCCCCACCCCACTCCCCTTCTTCTCCTCTCCACATGGTTTTGTGTGTGTGTGTGTGTGTGTGTGTGTGTGTGTGTGTGTGTGTGTGTGTGTGTGTGATTGTATGTGTGTGATTGTGTGTGTGTGTGTGTGTGTGTGCGTGTGCGTGTGCGTGCATGCGCGCGCATATGTCCTAAAGTGTCCCAGCGGAGGCGCGTAGCCGACTGCTCCTGAAATGCTCCAAGTGTGGCGTGATCTCGAGCACCGCTCTGTCCAGCTCGACTGCCAGCAGCGCCATGTTAGTCCATCTTCATTTCTCTATCTCCACCATTCCTCTCTGCCTATCTCTCCCTCTGCGTCATCCTCTCTCCATCTTCCTCTCTCTGTTTCTCTCTCTCTCTCTCTCTCTTCCCTCCATCCTTTTAATCTCTGGCTGTCGGTAATGATGCAGGATGACATTCAGACTTGTCTGGATAAAAAGAAAACAAACCAATGAAGGGAAAAACACCTGCACTGCAAGCCGCCACTGTTTAATGAGAGCATGTTTTGATCCAAAGAGGATTTTGCTCAGGTCGCACAGAGCAAACCTGACCTGTGTCAAACAGTATTTGTGAATCATTTTTAGAGTTTGTTTTAACTTGTACATAGCGCTGTGTTGTAGAGGCTTATCACATCAGTGCAGCACAATGTCAGGAAGGTTCTCAATTATGCAAACGGTGGAACACATTACTGTAAATGTCTCAACTTTCAGGCTCTAGTCATATTAACTTCACCTCCTCAAACAGGTGCTCACGGTATCACATCAAATATCTAACAGGTAAAACTGAAAAAGCGACGTCACATACTGTAGCTGCAGCTATTTAAGTCTCTCTGTATAGAGCATTTTTCAGTATTTTGCTGCATTATGCCTGAATGTGTCTAGGTGCCATGTTTTGTAAAGGAGCATTCCTCCAATTTTACATATCAAACCAATTTACTAGTCAAGAAGAGTGCTACACAGCTTGTGAAAACAGTTGTATAATGTCTTCTGGAGGAGCTTTGTGAAGTCTAAGAAAAGTCCTGTTTTTTTTTCTTAAAAATTTGAATAGAAAAAGCAGCTACTTAGTGAATGTAGCACCACTAACACTTTCTCCATTTCCCTTATAATTAGTACCAAGTTGCGTACACTTTTCTTGGAAATATCATAGTAATTTACGGCTACATATCTGCTATCTTTTAGGAGATTCTGAGGAAATTAGCTGGAAAATATTGGACCTGTAAAATAAAGCAATGGCGAATATGCATTTGACATTCAAGTGCACATTTTCCAAGCAGTGCAGCAACGAAGGTCTGTGACACACAATATGCTGTTTGGTTTCACAACAACAAGTAAAATCACATTAGGTATCCTGAACACTATTGTCGAAAACACGCTGAGGAGGCAGAGGTAGATGTAAGGCAGTTATATGTATTTCCCATACCCGATTTCTAGAAGTGCTATACAGTACACTACTCTCTGAACTTAAAGTATCTCAAAATCTCCCTACCGCCATCTCTCAGACGTTTGAGAAGATACCACTGTGGTGTAACAAGAAGAAGATTTGTACTTTTTTTTATAGACTGTTTTTTGTTAGTAAGAGGTTCATTGTCATGGTTTCATATTCAGTGCAGTCACTGTGGCCAGTCTCCGATTTAAATACCTACCTTCTTCCTTTTACTGTTGCAAAAAATCCTGTGTACATTGAACTCTGTCCTTGTGCTAATCTCTCATTATGACTCGGTTTATTTTGGAAAAACACTCTGTTTAAAGCAGAAGCTCCGTTAGCGTCATTTGTGTTGCTGTAATGGGAGGAGATTGCCTTTTTGAAGTAACATGTTGTTTCCCATTTTTGTTATCACTGGGAACACGCTGGGCTATTATTGACTTTCTTTTCATAAACTTTGCTGAACTCAGATCTGGCTTTATATAGTACATATGGAGCCTTTTATTAGATATGATAATTTCTATTCACATTACTGCACGTTTTCTTACTACCTGCAGTACACCATTTAGTTGAAAGGTCCTTCAAATAATCCACTTCGGCAGGAATCAAACAGTCTGTGCCGTATCATTTCTATTTTATTTACTGGAATAGCATTTGAACACAACAACTTATTCCTTCATTCTGTGTTGCATTACTATACACGAAGCCTGGTCTTTTTTTGCTTAAGTATCCTGATACAGCTTTAAAGACTATTACTTGGGAATTTATATATTTATTAATTCCAAGCTTTCCACACATTTTTTTACTCCCAAATGACTTTGTCGCTGTTTGAAAGAGAACTACCATTAAAAAACACTTTTTTTACGATAAGGTGCACTTGTAGTGTTAGAGATAGAAAGTAGGTTGCTCCTGTTACATTACTGAACCATATTGTGTGGTTAACATCACAGTCCACAACAGCTGGAAACTTTACAAATTAATGAGACGACAGTGCAGCTTTGGCTTTATTGCTCTTTATTCTCTTTTATTCATAGCCTGTGGCCATGCACCTCTACAGGGACGTGCACACTTCTCAGGGTAGCTGCATGGAGCTGTCTGTCTGTCACACTGAAGGTTATAAAACCATGAATATGTGCTCAAACAGCATGAACATTTTAAATTGGTGTCTGACTCCGAAGAGTCACAGACACAGTTGCACACTCACACCCACACACATTTACTCCTCAGAAGCCCCCTGTGTCAGTACTTGTCAATGGCCTGTCTCCCCCCCCAACCCCTCTCTTTTGGGCCTCTGCCTATCGTCTCACAGTCCGCCAGCATGACACTTAGTGTGCATCAACCATGTAATTGTGAGCAATTGTCTTGTAACTATCTACATGATTACACATCATCTTCCACTTCTCAGTTAGAATAATAAGTCTGAAACCTCCGTGTGCCAATCAGCTGCAGATTGCCCACCACTGAACCTATGACTGATGCGTATGTATGTGTATGTATGTGTGAGAAGTGGAGTTATGTGACTCAGCCGAGCTGGCCTGTCTGGTTTGAGACTGAACCCCTTGTTCCTTCTCCTTCTCTCCTCTCTTAAACCCCCGCCCCCTTCTCTGTCTCCTTCTTCTTCTTCTTCTTCTCTGACAGGGCCTCTCTGTGGAGTTCCTGTGTGGTTCTTCCTCTGTTAGCATTAACCTGGATGTCAGCTGTGTTGGCCATAACCGACCGGCGTTCCACGCTCTTCCAGGTGAGGTGTCTCACAACACTAGCAGATGCTCACATGCTGTAACTCACACTCATACACCATGAAAAAGCTGCTTTAAAATGTTACATTGTGAGGGATCAGAAAGTTCAGCACACACCAGAGGTGTCACACAGACAAAAGTAGTTATGGTACACTCTCACATTTCTGGAGAGTTCATGCTCATTGATGCTCAGAAATATGACACTGATGCGTACTAAAGCATTGTCACAATATGAGCTTACAAAGGAGAGCAATCAGTGCAGGTGTTTTGACATACATCATAAACTGCCAGTGTGTGATTCCCTTTCTGTTCACTTATTTTATTTAAAATGTCGTGGGTCACTGAATCTAAAAAGTGTAACTGCTGATGTAAATTGAGTCTGTAAACTTCAGGTAGTCTCCATTCTTGATATTTTATCACATTAAACCTGAATAATACAATGTTTAAATAGAGAATAGGCCAAAGGCAAAATAGAATAAACATAAAACTAGAAAACAAGCTGCTGTATGTTTCCCTCTGTGTCAAGATCACAACTAGAAACACAGTGAATGAATGAAAGTATGAATGGCTGCGATGGTTTAACATGAATAAACATGATTCGGCTGACTCATTTCATTCCCATATCAGTGTTTCTCTAATGATCACTGAGTCATTCCACTACAGTATTACAGGATACAGGATATAACAAACATGAATTCTTACATTTCCAAATGTAACAAAACAGGAACAAAGGCAATAAACATCAAAAATGACATTAAACAAAGGCGACGACAGCTCATGGTTGCTGGTTGTCACGGTAACGCAACGCACTTTCTGGTTCACAAGCCCTCCAGATGCACAGAAGTCAGAAATAATGAGTGTCTCTGTAAACGGAGCTCAAAGAAATGCTGATGCATCTCAGCCCTCAACTCAGTTTCAGATGACCAAACCAAAAATAACACTGAAATCAAAATGCAATGTTACAGCTGTAAATGTACGGCTTTTCATGGGGAAGAGGGGTTTGCTATCCCGCACTAGGATACTTCTTCCGCAAGGAGAACACTGTCAGATGTAGCAATGCCAAGAAACTTCAATATACATGTTGAGATGAAACAGCACTTTTTAGCCAGCAAAGGTACTGAATACATGAAGAGTGCTAAATGAAAATCAGAGTCAATTCATGATCTCGTGTGTGAATCTTTTTGTCCTTGAAAACCTTAAATGTGAACTTTTTTACTTCTGAGGAGAACAAAAGAAACACATTTAATCAATTAGAAATTTTAGCAGTTGTTTACTTTAACTTAAATATTCAGCACAATAACATCAAACTGCTTACTTCTTTTTTTGACTCTCACTTGACATGTGCGACATGACGTGTGTAGGTGTGTTGTGTGCGTGTGTTGTGTGCGGTGTGTGGGATGAAAAGAAAACGTAATTCACAACAAGGGAGTGCCATGGTTACAAAAACATTTTGAACCACTGCAATAACCAACGGATGTTTCTGGTCTCCTCCAGGTCCTTTTTGCCGTCTTTGACTCTGTCCAAGGTTTTGTCATCATCACCGTCCACTGCGCAATGCGCCGGGAGGTGAGTCTGTTAACCAAAACCAGTGTGAATCCCACACATGCTTAACTCACACGTCTCTAATTCTGCAACGTACAGTGACCCCAGCAACACTCTCCCACCTCGACAGGTGGGATTCATGTTCACAAATGTCACATTTGTTTCCGGGTCAGTTTAAAGTCACGACAGAACATGGAGCGGATCAGACTTGAGAAGGATTAGCACAGTATTTATGTCCTATGTTGTGGCGCTTCTTCTTCATAATGCAGTATGACAGTGCAGTATTGTCCGTCTGATCCAAGGCTGGTTTAAGGAGCTTACTAAGATGCTGTATGGAATAAGACGATAAGTCCCTAACTAATACCCCCTAGTGTCTATTTGCCACAGGCTTTGCTGTGCCCCCAGGGATGCTGAATTTTAAACTCATTATGCACATACAGTACATGTATTCATGCCCTTGAGACAGACTTTTACACGCACACTGACACATGCACACACATACTAATTTTGTTATGTAGTTACTCACAACTGCAGCAGCTACATTAATGGATTTACAATGTCATCAGTTTTCTATAACTGTAAATGTACACCACACATGCCTTGCCTATATCCAAGAGATCATAATGATATTGAATCCACTGCATAGTGTAAGTGAATTTTTAAATGCTCAGAATGCTTAGCTGTATTAAATCAATATCACAAAAGCAGCAGGGATCAGGGTACAGTAAATCCAGGAATTATTTATTGTAAACGTATGAAAATCCCTTGCACGAGAGTGAGTGTAAATCCTTGGTAGCTGTAGAACAACAGGAAGAGAGGAGTGCCACACTGGGGTGGGAGGGGGGAGGAGGAGAACAAGGGTTTAAAATGAGGAAGCATTACAGAGCCAAACAAGAGAGGAGGCAATACAAAGTGTGATATTATGTGAAGTAAACTAAAGACACAAAACGTGCCGGTGAGCAAAGCCGGCGCATAGAGCTCCTCGATAGCACCTGCTGCATGTAAGGTGCGGCGGGGAATGAAAGTACCGCGGTGGCACAGGCGGCCCGCTGTGATCACTCGAGGAGAGGCGAGCGAAGGAACATGTGATGTTAGAGGTGTTGAGGTGTTGCGATTAGGAGGCAGCAGGAGACAGAGGAAAGGGAGGGGGAGGTATGTTGTGAGAGAGGGTGAGGATGAGACATAGTTAAGTGAAGAGGGGCGAAAGGGAAGACAAATTGCATGCAGGGATCTGTGGGGAAAAGAAACATGATTCAAAGGCAAAGCAGGGGATGATAGCAGGGGAGGAGGAAATAGAGAGGAAGGTGGAGAGAGGTATGGACTCATAGAGGGGCTCTTCACTTTGAAAACAGAATGAGCTGCATTGACTGCCAATACACACACACACACACACACACACACACACACACACACACACACACACACACATTCACTCTAAAAGAGAACAAGGGGAACAAATGTCACTGAGGATGAGTATGGACATAAAGGGAAGAAATGGGCAGAAGGAAACAGTGGAGGCAATACAAGAGCACATGCAGTATTAATCAGACATGGATGCTACTCAAATCCACTCCATTTGTAGCTGGGCACACGTGCACACACACACACACAGACCACCCAGCGAGAGTGAAGATGCTCTCGTTCTCGCTCGTACCGCTTCCTACACGAGCACTCTTGTTTCCATGCATGAGATTCTTATGGGATTTGACAGCGGCAACATTGAGAAATGATGTTGCTCTGCAGCAAGCAACCAGGATATCTATAATACAGAGCCAGATTGGGGTGGGGGGTGGGGGGAGCTCTCAGAGTTGGCTGTGAAACATAATGCACAGGGATCCATTTGATTTGAGCTGTGTTACAAGAGCTGGTCCTTTGACAGTGGGCTGGTGTGTGTTTGCTTAGATGCCGTATGTGGGAGGATAAAGAAAAACAATATGACACTGTAAAGGCCCAGAGGTTAGAACATCTATATACCGTGCTGCTGGTTTTAATTGGGACTGTGCGCCACTGATCTTACAAGGCTCAAATAGGACACTTTGAAGTACTGCTATGTGTTTTCTATACCACTCCACCGACTGTTATATAAGCAACAAGCTGAGCCACTCTGCGAGATATATGGCGTTTCCATTTACTTTGCCATTTTCATATAATTTAGTATTCACTGAACATCTGTCATTGCAGAGATAAAGATGAAGAATATAAAATGTCTTAGGAGTGAGTTCCCTATGCTCCAACATTTGCCAAACTAACTCAAGAAAAAGTTCCTCCGCAAACTTCTTTCCTTTGCATCATCCTTTCCTCTCCCTCATCATTCTTTACCCCTCCCTCTTTTTCCGCTCTATATTCACCCTCCCTCCCCACCCCACCTCCATCCCTTATTCCCCTCCCCTCAGGTGCAGGATGCAGTGCGCTGTCGGATGGGGGGATGTAAAGACGACAGCGAAAACTCACCAGACTCCTGCAAGAATGGACAGGTGCAGATCATGGTGAATAGCATTCCATTTCATCCCACATTGCAATCCATTAGCCTCGCACTAACATTAACCAGGCTGGAGCTTTCCGCAAGCTTCAGCCCCAGTAGAAAGAAGCATGATTGCATTTACTGAAGTGCTCAAACTCATACCTGACTCTCCCTTTTTTTTTTTTTTCCTTAACCATTTTTAACTTAACAGAAATTCATTATTGTTGATGCATTATGCATTTTCACATTTTACTTTCCAAATGTTTGATTTCACTCCCCACACAAATACAATTTCACCACCACCTTGAAACTAACTTCCCATGGTGCTGTAACAGGACATAAAAAGTTGTCAACAAATACCACTTCTGTAACAATATCCCACTGAAATTGATATTAATGCATTTTCCACTTTCTACTTCAGTAACTCAATAGCTCAATATTGCCCACCGGACTTCCATGTATTACCAAAACAGATGCTTCAGCACTTTTATTTACTTTTAACCTAAACTTCTTCATTTTTATTTGAAGAGCACAGAGGTCCTGTAAGGTTATTGTATGTGTTCCAAATGTGGCTAATAGTGTGATAAATCATATAGACTTGAGCTGCCTTGCCAATGTCAGTACGGTCACACTGCTACTAGTAGAGCATGAGCGAGTCTCACATCGCTATTCCCTTTTATTTCTCCCACAGACCTGTTTGCCATAACGATTATGGGCTTCTGAACGCCCCTCTGAGGTTATCAAGATTAAACTTTGGAGCCATCATTTTGCACAGGGAACCCATTATGTCACATTTCTGTCTCTGTTTTCATAACCGAGAGGAGCATTACAGTCAAACTGTGCTTATTTAATTTTTGGTTAAATGTATTGTTATCATGCACACAGCTCACAGTGTCGGCTGGTTGCTATGCCAACTGTTACAGTTAAGGAAGACAGTTGATAAACCGTCTTGATTTCTCCATTTTTGTTTTGTTTTGTTTTGTGTAATATGAATGACTGTGAAGACATTTTTTAGCAGCAGCACATGTGCATGGACAACTGTTGTATGAATACCTTTAAGAGCATTAATTGTGATGTATAATTTGGTTGGGCTGCCACCAGTATTATCAGCATCATAATTACAGTGAGCACCATCCTCTCAGGTGTTCTTGCTATACTCAGAGGAAATCTCATTACAGTGTTAAACCCCTGACATTTAGAGACATCATAAAGATGCAGAGCTGAAGCTACCCCTTCTTGTTAAAGCTGAATCACAGCCGTCTTTATAAAAATTAATTAATCTCCGATGAAATCTCAGTGCTGTCCTCTACAACGCTCTTCCTCTAACATTCCAACTTTATGTTTTCCATTCATTTCTTTTATACCATCAGAAATGTCCAAATGTGAGCTACTGTGGGCAGCAGTGTGGTTCTCTGCGTTACGGCACATCCCCGTGCCTGTCAGGTTGCCACCCTCAGCAACTCCCAACATCGTGCCACCCGGCATGCCAGCAAGGCTGTTACCACAGTCTGCTCCGCGGCACCAACAACCAAGGGCTAGACTACACCCAGGCCCTCAACCACGCACATGAGCATAACCCCATCCTGAACAACACCCACAACCACGCTCATAACCATAACCACTCCCACAACCACATCGGCAGCCAACCAGTATGTCACCTGTAGAAGAGTCATTATGAATAGTCAAGTCCATAGAAGGAGAAAGGTGCAATTTGTAAAACTATGTCCTGCCACAAAAATGAACAAATATTAAGGAAAGAATTTGACATTTTGAGACAGATATTGGCTTTCTTACCAAGACTTAGTTGAGATGATCAATATCACTCTCATGTCTGTACTCTAAATAGCAGCTAATCAACATGTTTCATGTTATACTCTAAATAGCAGCTAATTAACATGTTATATGTTGTTTCTTTAAGCTATAAAAAAAACCTTTGTGTAAAAATGTCATGTTTTACAGAGGGTTATGAGCTGGATTATTTCTTGGTGAAGCACAGTGACTTTTTGGAGTCTTGTCTTCAATGTGGGACTGCCAGGCAACCAGCAGAGACTTCAGGCCACTGCCGGTGATCAAGAAATAGTCCCGCACATAACCAATTTTTGCACAAATAAGATATAATGTGGTGATTAATGAGGTTAAAACTGCTAGTGGTAGCAAGCTGTCTACCCTTGCTTCCAGTCTTTGTGCTAAGCTAAGGTATTCCGCTGCTGGTGGCAGCTTCATTTTTTAGCATACAGATATGAGAGTAGTATCAATCTTCTCATTTAACTCTCAGCAAGAGAGCAAATAAACATGTGAAACAAAATGTCAAACTATTCCCTTGACCAAAAAAGTCATCACTGCATAAAAATTTTTGTTTTGTTTTGATTACATATTGCACCTTTAAATCTAAGTATAATATGGTGTATAAATAGACAGTGCCACTTGCAATGCTGCAAGTAGCTGCCGTATGTTTGCTCAGTCTTCACTGTAGGAGTCAGTCAATAGGACTGTGTTCCCATAAGCAACAACTGTTTGGTAAATCTGTGACCTTTTACAGGGAGAGTGTGTGATGGTTAAAATGAAGATGATTTGTTTTATTCAGTTTGGATGGGCGAGACAGACTGAGAGAAAGAGAGAGGGAGAGGTTTTTTCTTATATCCTCATTTGCTCATTTAGTAGAGACCCATCTATGGTGCTGCGGGTGATTTACGTACTAAGAGCTTTTCCGCTCCTCTGAGACCTTTACATATTCTCTCCTTCTCTCTCTCAGTTTTTCATTTCCCCCTGTCCTCTTCTCTTTGCCTCTGTGGCGTGCCCAAACTGTCTAAAATCTGTAGTTTATTATCCAAACAAAGGCTTTTGTAAGTGAATCCCGCCGAGGACGGGAGGAGGCTCTGTGGTGAGAGAAGGGAGGACCACAACTGCATAGCAATGAGCTTCACTTTTACTAAAGTTTAGGAAAAACTTGAGTGGTGGCCGTTTGGAGACAATACTTCTTCATTTAATCCACCTCCTTCTGGGTTTCATTACCCCAAGGAGTAGTGCCACCTTGCATTCCTCAAGTGAATTCTAGGTCAAAGCAAACAAAAATAATCATATTTGACCCTCCCCAAAATACTTAATCTGCATAAAATCTGAATATTAGGTGCAGGTTACTCAGTAATGTTTGTGTTTAGGAATGAATGAACTGTAAAACCATTTGTATTCTCACATGAGGCTATTTTTTTTTTTTTCTGTCAGTCTAAGAGAAGAGTCGACTAGAAGACAGCAAAGTTTTGCTTCAACTGGCACCGCAGATAATAGTTTTGCTGCTGTGTAAATTTCTGTCCCCGTTTCCATTCAGACGATACCGAAGTGACTGATGAGGCATACAGTAGCATTACGTACCTGGCAAAAACACAGCGCTCCGCTTGCCTCTCTCAAAGTCTGAATTTGGATCTGCTGCTGTGAACCGATACACATCATGAACAAAGTGGCAGTAGAATGTGCCATCAGACACAATTCTCTCTATTTTATCTGTTCTTTTGGGTTTTGGACAAATGCAGTAGGAAGAAATGAGAACTGAAAATTTCTAGTATGACTTGAGGCAATTTTTTTTTTTTTCTTGCACTTGTTCATAGAAGGCATTTCTAATTGACTGAGTTGTAAAGTGTCACCATGGCAACAGATCCCATCCTCTTCTATAAAGTCAAATTAGAGCATAAGAGTCATTGGATACAGCATAACCATTCGAGATCCAATCACTCATCGGGTCTGTTCTGCTACTAATGGAGTGAATGTACTTGCACACACTCATTGTATTTCCTCTCTTCCTACCCTGCCTCCCTCTCTCAGACGGATTTTGAGAAGGATGTGGACTTGGCATGTCAAACAGGTGAGCGCTCCCTTCCCCCTAATTTCTTTTTCCCTCTCTCCATTTGGCTCTCTTTTTCTTGTCTTTTCTTTTCTTTTTTTTTCCTCTTCCATTATCCAACACAGGATTAGCATTGCAGAGAGGCAATGAGGAGGTGTTACATTCTTAGCTCGCTGCTGTGCATGTTGATGAAATGACAGGAGATGATGTGTTACATCTCGACACAGTTGTGCGCAAATTATTATGCCTTATCAATCACACTGATTCTGCCCAGTAAGTGTTCAGCGAACATATGTTTGGATTAGACTGTGTTTAATTGCGCATGATAATAACAATCCTCAATGTTGTCCAGACCTGCTTCACTCACTGGTGACAAGGGTCTTGCGTGTGTTTGTGTCTGTGTTAAAAATGTGTACAAATGTACCACAATATGGTTTATGTTGTGCTTTGAAATATTAACACAGCGTCACTTTCCCCCTCCACCCTTGCAGAGAGAGGACACCCATGTAAGTTTTGCACCTATAACTGACCTACTTAACACTGCCTGGTCTTTCCCCTAGAATTCAATC